>NC_137675.1:14292789-14297789 GCF_963989245.1 Nansenia antarctica
GTGTGTACGTGTGTGTACGTGTGTGTGTACGTGTGTGCGCTACCCTGCCTTACCCTGATGTACTGCAGGTCGGAGACGGCCCTGACGGAGTAGTCCGGTACGTAGATCTGCAGGAAGGCGTTGAGCTGGTTGTTGCTGCTGCCCAGCGTGGGCGTGATGGCGTCGATGCGGTCGCTCCGGTTCAGGGAGTCAGAGTGGTTCAGGCCAAACGGCCGCGGTGGAGACTTGTTCTCTGCACGGAGCGAGAGGAGGACAGGACAAGACATTTAGACCATTGTACATCTAAGATACACACACACACACACACGCACACACACACGCACACACGCGCACACACACACGCACACACGCACACACACCTGTTAGCAATGACTGGTTCGGTCCAGACCCGAACAAACACAACACAGTGCAGGGCCTGCTGTATTTGCTTGCTCTATGTCTATGTATTCATAATCTAGATTTCAGCGATATTCATGGATGGAGCCAATAATGAGGTCTTCCACACCTTTATTGTTAAACACAGATGAACTGAGCTACACTGACACGGTGTTTGATTCAAAGTTTCCGTTACCTCCCGGGGGAGTCACGGTAACCTCCCAGATCCCCTTGATCCCCCCCCGCGTATGGAAAATTTACTTAAATATATACTTAAAGTTAAAGCTTCAGACAGCTTGGCTTGGGGGGGGGGGCTGCCAAGGGGTTTAGAGTCGGTGGTCTTGAACGATGCTGCTCCCCCCCCCCCTCCCCTCTCGTCTCCGATAGAAGACTCGCTCTTTCTTTTAATTAAACTCAGCTTATGTTTTCCACTTCTTAAAGAAGCCGAGGAGGTAAAAAAAAAAAAAAAGAGAGAAAAAAAAGGAGAAAAAAAAAAGCCACACAACAAAGTGATTGGGCGCGTTAATGCTACTACTGCAGGCAGGAATGTATGTAATCCCGGGTTTTGGATGTCTGTAGAAAAGCGGTGTGGCCCCCACCTGCAGTAAGGCCCCGGGGCCTGGCATGTGAACCCTGGGAGGTTTGTACTCTACTTCCTAGAGGGCTGCAAGTCTTCCTGCAGGGGGCCGTAACTCACCCCGACCCTGTTTACCGAGTCAGGGGGGGTGAAGGGGTTAAAAGGGGGAGGGAGGAGCCTGGCTCGGGTGGCTCACCACCCCCTGCGTGGGGCCTCTACTACACTATTCACGACACACACACACACACACACACACATACACACACACAGGCACATGCACGCATACACACACACACTCACACACACATTCACACTCACACACACACACACGCACACACAGGCACACACAGGCACATGCACACACGCACACACACACACACACACGCACACACGCACACACTAAACACACTAAACACACTAACCACACACACACACACACACACACACACACACACTACAGAGAAGCCAAAACAAAGGTAAATCACGTCACAGTCAAACATTCGCACACAAAAACAAGATAAGCAGATAAAAGCACGGGTGTACAGCACAGCTTCATGCATGTTAACACATAAACATGAACCACAAAGACGACACTCAAAAAAAGCATTTAGATAGTCCTAACCCGAGGGTCCGGCGGCAGCGCTATGTCCACCAACACATCATGCAACCTTAATGAAGAGCAGTCCAACACACTGAGTTAGATGACGCATACAGTACATTCATCCTACATAGACAGGTGATGGGAGTGAGAGTGATGTTAGATGAGAGGAGAGATGGAGAGAGAGAGAGAAGGAGGAGAAGAAGGAAGGAAGGAAGGAAGGAAGGAAGGAAGGAAGTACCATACCTGGAGATCCTGCAAGGGACTCCGCCCTGCTGACCACGAAAGTACGAGACAGGGAGAGAGGGACTGGAGGGGGGAGGGAGAGAGGGAGGGAGGGAGGGAGGGAGGGTGGGAGACACGGAAGGAGAGAAAATCCGTCACTCGAAGGAAGAAATGAAGGACATTGTCCACAAATAAAAGACGGTGTGTGTTTCTGGCGCAAAAGTCACACACTTTATGCCATTCCTGCATATTAAAAAATTACCCTTTGGGAACAAAGTTTTTTTGCAAAAAACAACATCTGATATTCCATAAAGCCAAAAGAACAGAGTGATCTTTTCCCCTGTGCTGAGCAGGGTGTAATTCTCCCCTCTCACCACCAGGTGTCTCTGAGATCCCACAAGTTTAGCACTTTAGAGACTTTGTGAATGAACAGAACAGAGGCTGCGTCATAAATAGGGACCAGGGGAGGCTGGCGGAGGTAGAAATCGAAGGACGATTGCAATGCATGGAATGGAATGAGGAATGGTATCAAACACATTTGATACAAATTCCTCATTCCATTCCATGTATTACAATGAGCCTGTCCTCCGATTTCTACCTCCGCCAGCCTCCCCTGACAGAGACATACAGTACGGCATGTGCCACGCCTCGTTCAATATGACACACATTTCCACAGATTTACACGTTTATACCCGTTTTACCTGTCAAATATGAGCTATTTCCTGTAGTTAAAAACAGTCATCCAAGTCCTGTACATCGATAACAATGATAGGGGGTCAGGAGTCAGAAGACTTCCGACAACCAATGAGGATGTGTAAAGGGGTGTGTGTTACCTGGAGAGGCAGTCAGAGCCATCATGCCGTAGGAGGAAAACGCTCCGGCTTCAAACTTCATCCCTTCCTTCCCCGCCTCCACCTCCACCTTCCCCTGAGGACGACACCATGTATGAAATAACGTAATGTAATAGCTATGTAATAACTATGAAATAACTATGTAATAGCTAAGTAATAACTATGAAATAACTATGTAATAGCTATGAAATAACTATGTAATAGAGTAATAACTATGAAATAACTATGTAATAGCTATGAAATAACTATGTAATAGCTATGTAATAACTATGAAATAACTATGTAATAGCTATGAAATAACTATGAAATAACTATGAAATAACTATGTAATAGCTATGAAATAACTATGAAATAACTATGTAATAGCTATGAAATAACTATGAAACAACTATGTAATAGCTATGAAATAACTATGAAATAACTATGTAATAGCTATGAAATAACTATGAAACAACTATGTAATAGCTATGAAATAACTATGTAATAGCTCTAGTATGTGATAATGCTTGTCTGCTGGTGTGATCTGATTCCCTCTGTCCTGTACAGGCAGACAAGCGTTATCACGTACTGGAGCTATTACATAGCATAGTTATTTCATAGTTATTATTACATAGCTATTACATAGTGATTACACAGCTATTACATTTGAGCAAGTATACTGTATCGATTCACAATGAAGCTGAACGAATGTAGAACGCCCTAGTCTATTTCAATTACTTTTTTTAATTCACAAAGTGTGCCTTCAAACAATTGTAATACTGCGTCATGTCAGCCAAATAGGTGAAATAGGTGTTTGCTTGCTTGATTTCCCTATGTTTGCCCTCACACACACACACACACACACACACACACACACACACACACACGCATACACACATACACACACACGCATACTAAACACACACACAAACAGACACACACACACACACACACACACACACACACACACACACACACACACCGTGCCCAAGGGGTAAATCTCTAGCTTTCTTGTTTACTATTTGTGGAAAATCACCACTTGGTCCCAATCTTCCCCCAGCCCAGCGCAAAGAACACGTGACAGCAGCTGGTGAACAGGTCGGCTGACCATGTGTTCAGACTTTTATTCTGAAAAATGTTAATAAATGTAAACGTTCAATGACGAAAATGTATGACACACTCGCAAACTATTGCAATGCAATGGATTCAGTGAGTAATCCCCACTACTCTACGTACACTAACTAGGTAGTAGTGGGGATTACTCACCGAATCCATTGCATTGCAATGTTTTGGCTTGACTAGCGAGTGTGTCATTGATTTTCAACAACGTTGAAATGTATTTACATTTTTCTGAATAAAAGTCTGAACAATTTGATTGCTTGCCGACTTGTTCACGGTTTCACCAGCTGCTGTCACATACCTATGTTTGTTAGGATTATTTCAATTGCTCACTTATTTAGATCAAATGGCCGCAGTGTGAAAAACATGAACGGTCCAGTCCCAGCCACACAGACCCTGCCTCAGCCCTGCCAGACCCAGGACCCTGTCCCAGCACACACAGACCCAGCCCAGTAGTACCAGACGCAGGACCCTGTCCCAGCACACACAGACCTGCAGGATGAGGATGAAGTAGTCGACAGGCTTGTTCCTGTGGAAGAGGTAGTGCTCAGGCGCCCGCTTGTTCTTCTCATCGTACTTCAGCTCCTGGATGACGTTGGGGTGCTTCAGCAGACGCAGGAGGATCTTCTCCGACATCTGCACCGGCCCGAACGACTCCACCTCTGGAGGCGGTGACATAGACAGAACCATAGCGTGAGAACCACAGAGTGAGAACACTAGCATGAGAACCACAGAGTGCAATATGACAACCCTAGTCGTCTATCTGTACAGTATAGTATAGTGGATAGTGTACATAGCCTTTATTTATGTAAACCAGCTCCTTCCCTTCTTGTGTTTTTTTTAAAGTTTTTTTCTTTTTTTTTCTTTCCTAACACCAGGGGAGCCACCCCTCCTAAATTTCGTTGTTTGGTACCTGTACTGTAGCAATGACAATAAAGACCATTCATTCATTCATTCATTAATTAATTCATTCATTCATTCATTCACTAGCATGAGAACCACAGAGTGAGAACACTAGCATGAGAAACATTGCTTTAGAACTCATGAAACACACCACACTTCTATAAGATGCAACTGTACAATACAATAGGCTTCTGATATACAGTTCAATGAAATACATTCCACAATTCACTGAAAACTAAACCGAAACTAAACTGAATGTCTGTCTGAATACCCACAAAGCCCTCTTCCCCTCTACCCACTTCCGATTCTGCTATTTTTTTTATTGTTATTTTATTGCCCTTTTTTCTGTTTTTCTGTAAAGCACTATGAGTTT
>NC_137675.1:14300289-14370289 GCF_963989245.1 Nansenia antarctica
GTCGTTAACATGCAGATAGGGCATAGCTCACATATGAGAGAGGCTCTCACTCTCTCTCTCTCTCGCTCTCTCTCTGAATAGAACTACAGGCTCTCTATGAATAGAACTACGGATCCATCGATGCTTCACTGTTGAGATGCACTTTGTTGTCACTCTATCACAGCCAGTTCGCAGTAGACGAGCACAGATACACATCACAGATACACAGTCATCAGGGGAGGCTGGTGGAGGTAGACATCAGGAGGACGGGCTCGTTGTATAACGCATGAAATGGAATGATGAACCAAACAATGTGTGAATGGCATTCCTCATCCATTCCATGCATCACAACGAGCCCACCCTCCCGTGTCTCGGTCCAACCACCTCCCCTGATACATCATTGACACCAAGGGTTTGGGTCACATTGGTGTTTCGAAGGTAGATACCAAACAACGCACAAAGCACGTAAACAAAGTGTTCCCGTTGCAGTGCTAGGATGTCCTCCAGACAGGGTGACAGCACGGCGATCATCCGTCACATCTTTAGTAGGTTAGCTGGGTGTCAGGGGGATAAGAACAATGTCAATTGTGCCGTGAAGCAATCAGGTCGAGTCCTGGAGCGATTTACTCTGAACCACCCGAGGGACGGAAGGGCCAGCAGGGACACTGAGGTCCATAGCATCAATGGTGAGGTAATCGGAAGGTCTGTGTGTGTGTGTGTGTGTGTGTGTGTGTGTGTGTGTGTGTGTGTGTGTGTGTGTGACCCTTCCTAATTATCGTGTGTTGGCAGCGCTAGTAAGTTTGTGTGTGTGTGTGTGTGTGTGTGTGTGCGTGCGTGCGTGTGTGCGTGCGTGCGTGCGTGTGAGGTTTTTGATGTCACTTGCTCCTCTTCTACTCTCCTCTATCCTTTCACAAAGAGCAGAGAACCAGCTCAGGAATGTGTGTGTCAACTTAACCTCACTTCCCCAACATAATACTAACCCCCTGAGCTCTGTAAACTGGGCAGATCTGATCTGACACGGCAGGGCTGACTAAACAATGTTCAAGTGACAAACACACACACACACACACACACACACACACACACACACACACACACACCTACAGTATACCTATACAACTACCCCTACACACCCACACCTTGACCCCCCCGCCCCCTCCCCCACACAAACACACACACACACACACACACACACACACACACACACACACACAGACACACACTCCCCCCTCTTACTTCCTTGACAAAGGTCACTCCTAAACATGTAATAAATACAGTGAGTATTCATCCATCTCACTTGAAGAATCTCATTCAGTCGCCAGTGGAAATTATCCATGTTTCTTTCTTGTGTGAGTTAGGGTATAGTCTACTACGGGGGCCAAGCATTCTACAAGACCCCATGAATCATATGACTTATAGGTCACCAGTCCAAGCAGATCAAGAATGACTCGCACAGTAACTGAATGGGAAGCTGCTTCATGGAAAACATGTTTTTGCGGCTCCTGGTGTTTTTCCTGAGGGCTTAACTCTCAACGGAGTCAGAATAAGGACACAGATTTCCCGGTTTTCAAGGAAAATTTTGAGATAGCATTATTTCCCCTGCGGGCCCTTCTCCACGCTTTCCATTCAAATAATTTCACATTTTTCATGTGTACCAACAAGTCATAATGTTATTTTTCGCAAACCACTGCATTTTTTCCACCGACCGAACGCCACTTTATACGGTTACCTGCATGTTTCATTTCAGCACAATGAGAGTCTTTCATTTGAAGCTGAAAAGCACTTGCTGACAGTGAAAAAGAGGTTAATACTTCCTCAAACATACCAAAATATCGGCTGACAAAACAGTTCGAGGCGGTACCCAGGTGTGTTCTACCGGGACGGGACTTCATTCACCAACATACAAACGTGCACAGACACTTTTAATCTCTCTCTCTCACACGCACATAAGCACACACGCACACACACACACACACCCACACAGTAGCCCGGCTCCAATCACAAATCCAAATCCCACCAGATGACTGCATAGTTTCCACTTTCCCACCAAAAAAAATGACAGACAAAAAAAAAAAGGCGACGAATGTCTTCCATAAATATGCTCAAGACAAATACATGCTGTTTATTCATAGCTCCTTGGCTGCTATAATTACTGTCCACTCTGCGCTAGAGGGAATGAGGTAGAGTGGGAGGGTGACCTTCTGGCCCTTTGGAGTCAAGAGATTGGCAGACGGCCTTGGAGAGAGCGTGTCTTTGCGAGGGCTGCTGTCCAGGGCCTCGTGAGGGCCCAGTGGTATGCATCTGGGGTGTCTGGCTCCGGGGCTTGGAGAGCCAGGGCGGAGCGGGGGGGACCGGAGGACACGCGGGACCACTTCTGCAGCGGAGGAACGAGACCAAAGATCTAAACTCCCGGGACACACATCAAAACGGGAGACAAAATTGCGTGCAAACGCGTGCATACCACAGCGTCCGCACGCACACACACACACACTCACTCACATGTGGACTTACACACAGACACGCACGCACACACACAAACACACACACACACACACACATACACACACACACACACACACTGGAGCAGCATGGAGGATGCGGGGGAAGGGTCCCTACTAACACAGACAAAAGCATGCAAAGACAGGACAAACAATCTGCCTGCCGCCTCACAGTAAACAATTTAGATTTCAGTTTAGTTTTTCCACTATTTTTGCTGGATTAGAATGATGCGATACAAACATATGGTAAGACGACCTGTGTGTTAGAGTCACTGGTGGCATCCGGAGTTGAATTGGTACATCCTGCCTGTTGTAGTCTGTGTAAACCATATCATTGCTATCCAAATGTTAACATATAACATATGTATGTATATAAATACATGATTTCCAATCATTGCGTAACTTTGAGAGCATGAGGAAACTCAGAGCAACATTATGCTGGACAAGAGTGGCCGACTGGGTTTCTAAGTTTGACTGAATGGGATTTGAAGTCGTCTTAAGGCCACATTAGCACCCTGTGCTAAAGCCTACGCCCTATCATTTCGGTGCTAGCACTAGTCCTCAGGTCTCAGATGAGGTTACGGATAATGTGGAGCATTAGTGGAGGCAGAATTCAGAGGACGGGCTCATTGTAACGCATGGAATGGAATGAGAAAGAAGAAAATGGTATCAAACACACATGGTTTGATATCATCCCTCATTCCATACCATGCATCACAATGAGCCCGTCCTCTGATTCCAACCTCCGCTAGCCTCCCCAGGTCAGCCTCGTTCACAGAACGACTCCTATAAGAGTGTATCTTGCAACATAGTGATCCCCATGGCACAGTAGCCTGCAGCACTCTTCCAAGATGGCTGACCAAGTGCTGGGCCCAACCAGCTACATATGCCCCCCCATAGCAACTACAGTATGCCCCCCAGGCCTGAGAACCTCAACTGAGGCCTTCAGAGACTGACCGTGTGCTCTTTTCCACCATTCCCAGCTTATTTATGGCATGCAACTTTTTGTCATATTTTTCCATAGTGTAATTTCTCTATAAATAGGAGCACAAGGCTAGGGGTTGGAGGGGTTAGAGAGGGTTGATGGGGGACAGTATCTGTCATGGACACTGATCATACCCCTCCCTCTCTCCCTCTCCCTCTCTCTCTCCAAATATTTGAGCTTTGACAAATATAGTGTAATCTTGGGGCGATGGGAACTCATTCGATACCGTCTTTATTCTAAATCCACCTCGAGAAAAAAACTAGTTTCCAGTTAAGCCATTTTGACCCATTTTTCCATTGACATGGACGGCCACTTCTCTCCTCTGTAGTCACTACACATGGCCTATTTTTAGAGCCTTAGAGTCGCAAATATTTAGACTACCATCAAACCACTCAAATAATGAGATTATGTATTATTACAGTCCTGTTGTTTGGATTGTGTCGCTGCGTTATCAGGAGACAGTTGTTGTTTGTACCCTAATCAGTCTCTTCTGTGTGTGTGTCTGTGTGTGTGTGTGTGTGTGTGTGTGTGTGTTTTTTCAGAGATTTTCAGTGAGAGGAAACATAGTCAATATTTGGCATATGTGTCATTGCATATATATCGACATGATGATTAATGTTAATTTCGGATTAAACAGACATGCTGAGTGTGACAGAAATTGCCTGAAAACTCAGTGGTATATGTGCAGTGTCCAGCTAACGTTATTTTAACAGAATTCAAATTGATTGTATCAGTAAGCTTCTTACCATGAACACACTGATGCTATCACCAGGCTACCACATTATCCTATCCAACCTCAAATCCAACTATACTTATCTGTCGAGGATAAGCCTCAATCATTCACTTACACCGAAGGAATGACTGAGGGACGGACTGACTGACGGACTGACGGACTGACTTGCTGAATCAGTCCTGGGAAACAGGCTACACTAAAGACACAAGCATTTGACCGACATTGACAGAAGGGACCGGACCTCAAACAGAACACCACAATAACACATTCTAATCTCCTGGGGCCAGACCAGACAAAACATTCTACTCTCTAGCTGTCAAGTCTGGCACACAAGATTAACTACACATTAACTACACGCAAAGTGTTTCAATCCATCTGCTATCTAAAACGTTTCAATTACCGTCCCCAGACATAACATAACCACTCAAGGCGATGCCAAAAGCGCAATTCAGCTTTCCTTCCAAATATGCAGACGATCAATAGAACTCAATTATGATCATTCAAAATACACAATCAATCAATCTACTCTGAACT
The DNA here is from genome assembly GCF_963989245.1 of Nansenia antarctica. Lineage (NCBI taxonomy): Eukaryota > Metazoa > Chordata > Actinopteri > Argentiniformes > Microstomatidae > Nansenia > Nansenia antarctica. Next base: position 14,305,019 of record NC_137675.1, read on the forward strand.
CCAGCCAGGAGTTAGGAGGATAGGCTCTGGTTCCTCACCCGGTTTCTTCCCATCTCTGGAATTCCTCCTCATCTGTGTGCCTTTGCTTACTCTCTACGGGTTTAAAGGAACACTTCAACAGTTTTTTTTACCTCAAAGTCGTTGTCCTTATAAACCTTATAAACCTTATAAACCTTATAAACGTGTGGGCATATGAAAACGGCTTCTAAATACGACTTTCTCACATATTTGTACAAAATATTGTATATTTGCTAGCTTATTTAGACAACAAAGATCCCTTATAACTTCATGAGTCATGGTGCCATCAGTGAAATCTTTACTTTTACTTTACTTTTAAGGGTTAATTTTAAGCAAAATCTGACAAATATTGAATATCCATCAATGGAAACAACCTTGTTTGCCATAGAAATCAACTTTGATAGATGTAAACTCCATAAATGAATGAAAACAACCTTCTTTGCCATAGAAACCAACTTTGATTGATTGATATTCTATGCATGGAAACATTATTTGCCTGCGTCTGACTGACTCCACAGTACTAGGCCTCTTACCATTGGTTTGGCTGCTGTTTATTGTTTGCCCAGCAACACTGGCATCACACATGATATGGAGTCATCTGGGTAACCCAGTCCAGGGAGGGGTTAAGACCACCGTCATTATGGGGCCTTGGGGGGTCTTTGTTGCTATTGGGCGGTGCGTGGCATTACACTCCCAGAAGCACACACACTAAACTGGCATTGATGTTGAGGCTGGCTGCAATTGTTGTCTGGTTAGAAGTCAGAACATCCAGTGAGGAGATTCCAACGTCTCCCAGTCATAGCAATGAAGCATTGATGGGGAATGTTGTGAGGGGAAATTAATGGACAGTTGGAGCTGGGTTTGTTTGACAAACTGTTGAGTTGGTGAGCAAGGAAATGGTAGAAATGGTACCATAGAAATGGTAATCGGGGCAGTTGAGGTAATAATTACCTCAACTGCCCCGATTACCATTTCTATGGTACCATTTCTACCATTTCCTTGCTCAATGGTGGATAGAGGCCTAAGAGTCTTAAACGTTCACCGGTCTTGTATAACTGTACATTCTTTGCATTAAGTTGCCATCTATGGTCATCTCCGAACAGTCTGGTATTCATTGATATTCCCACTGTAGTTTATATTGTGTGTTCAATAACTGTCTCACACTTCCTGTTTCAAGAAAGCATTATCAAACACAATCCATATTCGTCTGTCCAATCAGAATTCCACATCACACCATGAAATGTAGCCAACATAAATGCCTTTAATTAAACCAAAACATTGCCTCTGATGAAAGTGATCTAATTACTGACTTTCAATGACATCCGCCTGGTTCGCTGAGCTCACAGTGACTCCCTAGCATCTTTATCGCATGGATGTGCTCCTCCCCTCGTTTCCCAGACTCTGGCGGAAGGATAAGCTAACGCAGCCCTTTCACAGTCTATAGACTGTCCTTGGAAACGTCCTTGGATGGAGCCCACCTGCGGCAACTCCCCCTGTCTGAGTGACTTCATGTAGTATACATCACTGTCTGAGTCTGTATAGTTTGCTTTCAGAAAAATGGGAGGCTCGTCCTCACCAGACTTCCGATCACAAGTCCAACTCACTATCCACTAGACCACCACTACCCCCCACTACTTACCAGTGATGGATAGGTCAAACGGAAACTCCCATTGAGACTGGGTATCTTTCTCAATGGGTACTGTAGCTCGATTCATTAAATACAATCTCATTCCAGGACTTTTTTTTCCATTGTAATGGCTTTGAGTCTTCTATTCAGCATTTCAAACAAAATCTTGGGACAACACTACTGTAATACACTCCGAAATGCATTAGATACATTTGTGAGTAAATAGTGGGAAAGCCTCATACAAGCAGTTAAGATCAACATAAAATAACTTTGTAATCATGGAAGCTGAGGGAGGTTTCATAGTAGCAACCTGAATGGGGGGCACTGCTCTTAAAGAGTGATACAGACAGAGAGCAATGCAATGTAATGCCTGGAAACATGCACATTCTTGGCTCTTACGGTTCACAGCTTTATAACTCATAATTAATACCTCAATAAAAACAATTAGCCGTGGCTGAAATCCTTAAAGCTAGAAAGAGCTAAGTACCAATAAAAAAGCTCTCATGCCCTGTATGCTAAGCTGTGGGAATGTTGCTGTTCGGCGCAAAAAAACAACCTAGCCAGAACATCTCACATGTTGTCTGGCCTTTTTACCATGGTTAGGAGAATAGCTCATGTGCAGAGAATCCCAAACCTGCAGCATTGAGATCCACAGGCAATGTCTGGGGGGTCAGAGACAGAACCTGGAAGCCCTGCAACTTGAAGTGAGAGTGAGTTTGATAGTTCATTATTCTTTCACAAAAGTTTTAGTGGGAAAATAAACAGCCTAATGTTGTTAAAATCGTACTCAGTTTGAGAAATGTTCCTCGGACTGATTGTAAAGCAGACTCTTTTGGCCCTTCGAAGTGCCCGTCGTTGTGGGTTTGGGGTGTTTTTTCCTCCCCAAATGGAGGACAGACAGTGAGCCTGGTGTTATCAATGAAGCCGGCCCCAGGCTTTCCAAAAAGTGCAGCTTGGATGGCGTCCATGTCAGGGCATTAGGCCTGGGGGGTTTGTGTCGTTTGTAATTTACAACACCGAGGGAAATGGGCAAGAGGACAATATGGAAGGAGAGGGAGAGTGGGGGAGGGTGGAGGAGAGGGGGGAGGAGAGGGGGAAGTTGCAAAAATCCCAAAGCAAGTGGCTCTAGTACCAAATCTGAGTGTGTTACACAGGCTAAAAGCATCAGGGCTGAGTTTCTTTCTGCTGCCTCGCAGGGAGCTGCTAGTGACTGACTCTGCCTCTTCTCTGACTGCTCAACTGTAAAGTGAAAGTCAAAAAGTAGACAGCTGGCTCTCATGGGGGGAAAAACTATGTTTGGTACTTTTGTCTGCCTCAGTTTGGGAAGAGTTTGTCTGCAGCATATTCTTATTTTGATCACTGCAGTTTGAAAAGACATCAAACCAAGTGAAGATCACAAAACCAACTGATACCAATGTAAAAAGAGAATATTCAATTACAAATGTTTTTGTGTTCGTGGCTGATATTGATGGAAAAGTCAGAATGTAGGCTATGTATTTAAATGTATCATTTCACACAGGCAATGATAGTACATGATAATAACCATCATTAAAAGCATCATCCCCATCATCATTATCATCATCATCTTGATACATTTATAATAGCTGCAATTTCCTTCATATCATCACGATGACGTCGTAAAGCGTAACACCCTATAATGATAATGATGATATCTTCAAATCATAACCACACTCAAAACAAACACATGACTATGCTTTTCCTCCCAAGAGTCAAATTGAGGGGCCTACTCCAAGGCTAAAATGCGTTTTGGGAGGAAAGCAAAAAGAACAACCCTGCAGTCGATTAGGTCACAAACAGACACAAACACTTATACAACGCAATCATAAATGTTTCTGAGGTTCCTGCTTCCCATAGTATAACTGACTGTGGCAAAAAGTGAGCGAAGCCGACCATATTAACTGTAATATATCTAATAGACACAATGAGAGACAAAATCCAATGGGAGTTTTGAATACTGCAACTAGTTTACATGACCCAAATGCAGACTGTTTACTAAAACTGGTAGAATAATTACCGTTTTATCAAAAACGGTACACAAGGTACAATAAAACCTCATGCAGTCGAGTATTCTGAGTATTTTTTTGCTCTACCCAGCACTACTAAGCAAATCGGGGCCCTAGTCTAGCCACTAACCTAGCCAATTCACCTAGCCTAGCCACTAACCCAGCCACTCCACCTATAGCCTAGCCAATTCACCTAGCCTAGCTACTAACCCAGCCACTCCACCTATAGCCTAGCTACTAACCTAGCCTAGCCACTCCACCTAGCCTAGCCACTAACCCAGCCACTCCACCTATAGCCTAGCCACTAACCTAGCCTAGCCACTAACCTAGCCTAGCCACTAACCTAGCCTAGCCTAGCCACTAACCCAGCCACTCCACCTATAGCCTAGCCACTAACCTAGCCTAGCCACTCCACCTAGCCTAGCCACTAACCCAGCCACTCCACCTATAGCCTAGCCACTAACCTAGCCTAGCCACTCCACCTAGCCTAGCCACTAACCCAGCCACTCCACCTATAGCCTAGCCACTAACCTAGCCACTAAACTAGTCATTCCATCTAGCCTAGCCACTAAACTAACCACTCCACCTAGCCTAGCCACTAACATAGCCACTAAACTAATCGGTCCACCTAGCCTAGCCACTAAACTAACCACTCCACCTAGCCTAGCCACTAACCTAACCACTCCACCTAGCCTAGCCACTAATCCAGCCACTCCACCTATAGCCTAGCCACTAACCTAACCACTCCACCTAGCCTAGCCACTCCACCTAGCCTAGCCACTAGCCTAGCCTTATATGACCAAGTGCAGAAGATACTACTACTAATAGATGGGAGCAAGAACTCTGCCTCACTATAACACCTAGGAGACACCTCATTATAACACCTAGGAGACACCTCACTATAACACCTAGGAGACACCTCACTATAACACCTAGGAGACACCTCACTATAACACCTAGGAGACACCTCACTATAACACCTAGGAGACACCTCACTATAACACCTAGGAGACACCTCACTATAACACCTAGGAGACACCTCACTATAACACCTAGGAGACACCTCACTATAACACCTAGGAGACACCTCACTATAACACCTAGGAGACACCTCATTATAACACCTAGGAGACACCTCACTATAACACCTAGGAGACACCTCATTATAACACCTAGGAGACACCTCACTATAACACCTAGGAGACACCTCACTATAACACCTAGGAGACACCTCACTATAACACCTAGGAGACACCTCACTATAACACCTAGGAGACACCTCACTATAACACCTAGGAGACACCTCATTATAACACCTAGGAGACACCTCACTATAACACCTAGGAGACACCTCATTATAACACCTAGGAGACACCTCACTATAACACCTAGGAGACACCTCACTATAACACCTAGGAGACACCTCACTATAACAGCTAGGAGACACCTCACTATAACAGCTAGGAGACACCTCATTATAACACCTAGGAGACACCTCACTATAACACCTAGGAGACACCTCACTATAACACCTACGAGACACCTCACTATAACACCTAGGAGACACCTCACTATAACACCTAGGAGACACCTCACTATAACACCTAGGAGACACCTCATTATAACAGCTAGGAGACACCTCATTATAACACCTAGGAGACACCTCATTATAACAGCTAGGAGACACCTCACTATAACACCTAGGAGACACCTCACTATAACACCTAGGAGACACCTCATTATAACAGCTAGGAGACACCTCACTATAACAGCTAGGAGACACCTCATTATAACAGCTAGGAGACACCTCATTATAACACCTAGGAGACACCTCATTATAACACCTAGGAGACACCTCACTATAACACCTAGGAGACACCTCATTATAACAGCTAGGAGACACCTCACTATAACACCTAGGAGACACCTCACTATAACACCTAGGAGACACCTCATTATAACACCTAGGAGACACCTCACTATAACACCTAGGAGACACCTCACTATAACAGCTAGGAGACACCTCACTATAACACCTAGGAGACACCTCACTATAACACCTAGGAGACACCTCACTATAACACCTAGGAGACACCTCACTATAACACCTAGGAGACACCTCACTATAACACCTAGGAGACACCTCACTATAACACCTAGGAGACACCTCACTATAACAGCTAGGAGACACCTCATTATAACACCTAGGAGACACCTCACTATAACACCTAGGAGACACCTCACTATAACACCTAGGAGACACCTCACTATAACACCTAGGAGACACCTCACTATAACACCTAGGAGACACCTCACTATAACACCTAGGAGACACCTCATTATAACACCTAGGAGACACCTCACTATAACACCTAGGAGACACCTCACTATAACAGCTAGGAGACACCTCATTATAACAGCTAGGAGACACCTCACTATAACAGCTAGGAGACACCTCACTATAACACCTAGGAGACACCTCATTATAACACCTAGGAGACACCTCACTATAACACCTAGGAGACACCTCACTATAACAGCTAGGAGACAACTCATTATAACACCTAGGAGACACCTCACTATAACACCTAGGAGACACCTCACTATAACACCTAGGAGACACCTCACTATAACACCTAGGAGACACCTCCTTATAACAGCTAGGAGACAACTCATTATAACACCTAGGAGACACCTCACTATAACAGCTAGGAGACACCTCACTATAACACCTAGGAGACACCTCACTATAACACCTAGGAGACACCTCACTATAACAGCTAGGAGACACCTCACTATAACACCTAGGAGACACCTCACTATAACACCTAGGAGACACCTCCTTATAACAGCTAGGAGACAACTCATTATAACACCTAGGAGACACCTCACTATAACAGCTAGGAGACACCTCACTATAACACCTAGGAGACACCTCACTATAACACCTAGGAGACACCTCATTATAACAGCTAGGAGACACATCACTATAACAGCTAGGAGACACCTCACTATAACACCTAGGAGACACCTCACTATAACAGCTAGGAGACACCTCACTATAACACCTAGGAGACACCTCACTATAACACCTAGGAGACACCTCACTATAACACCTAGGAGACACCTCATTATAACAGCTAGGAGACACCTCACTATAACAGCTAGGAGACACCTCACTATAACACCTAGGAGACACCTCACTATAACAGCTAGGAGACACCTCACTATAACACCTAGGAGACACCTCACTATAACACCTAGGAGACACCTCATTATAACACCTAGGAGACACCCCATTATAACACCTAGGAGACACCTCATTATAACACCTAGGAGACACCTCACTATAACAGCTAGGAGACACCTCATTATAACACCTAGGAGACACCTCATTATAACAGCTAGGAGACACCTCACTATAACACCTAGGAGACACCTCATTATAACACCTAGGAGACACCGCACTATAACACCTAGGAGACACCTCATTATAACACCTAGGAGACACCTCACTATAACACCTAGGAGACACCTCACTATAACACCTAGGAGACACCTCATTATAACAGCTAGGAGACACCTCATTATAACACCTAGGAGACACCGCACTATAACACCTAGGAGACACCTCATTATAACACCTAGGAGACACCTCACTATAACACCTAGGAGACACCTCACTATAACACCTAGGAGGTCAATACGACACCCCGCCATAGTCCTAACAGACCTGGACTACGTGGATGACATCAGCCTGCTCTCCAACCACTTAGAGCAAGCACAGGAGCTCCTGTGCAGAGTGGAGACAGAGTGTGCCATGGTTGGCCTTCGGCTAAATGCCAAGAAAACCGAGGTAATCACCTATAACATCCTCCCGGACCATCCACCTCTAACAACAACAGGAGGCATTGCTCTGAAGGAAGTCAAAGACTTCAAATACCTGGGCTCATGGGTCAACTCGTCCGAGCAAGACCTTAAACTGAGGAACCTCATGCATGGAGGGCCCTGAACGGCATGGCCACGACAAATCAAACTCAGCTTCTTCTAAGCAACGGTAGAGTCCGTTCTCCTATACAGCTGTGAATGCTGGACCTTGAAGCCTATCCTGCAGAAGTCCCTAGATGGGTGCTACACCAGAATGCTGGGTGCAGTACTTAACACCGACAAGAGCGAGCATATTACCAACAAGCATCTGCGGGGGTCACCAAGGACAAGCGAGAAAATAGCAGTCAGGAGAATGAGGCTGGCACGTCACTGCCAGAGACACCGGGAGCTGCCAGCCAGCAAACTGGTTCTGTGGGAGCCAGCACACGGGCATCAATCATGAGGGCGTCTCACACTAACATACGTGGACGTACTCAAGAAAGATGCAGAAGTGGAAAGTACCGGCGAGCTAGCCAGATGTATGGAGGATCAGGATGACTGGAGGCGCTGATGGAGGGCTCGTCCGAGGACGACCTAGTAGTAGATACATAAAAGTAGTATAGGCTTCGCTAACAGGGACATGAACTGGTTGAAAAGGGAAAACAAAGCTTCTGTAGACCAAATAGTCTGAGTGGCACATAAAACAAGGTTAAGACAGACGTAAGACTGCTAAAGTTTGCAAACAGCAGTGTCAGGTGCAACAGGGAATACCACTACAACCAGTAATAGTCACACATACTGCTTATGCTTATCCATTGGATAGGGCCAGGAGTTCTTTCTGTCTAGGTTACCTGATCAGGAAAAAGTCCAGGGCCAAGTTATATCATAAAATTAAGGCCCAGTTTTTTTTTGCCTTCTTATTATATTCGTGTTCATACACATAACTCGAAAGCCTGAAATAGTAGTAAACCAGGTTGTATTGGGTAGAAGCAGGTAACTTGGATATCACTGCCCTTATACTGCCCTTACAACTACCGGTAATACTATGCTGCCTGTTTAAGCCTTTAACCAGATTACAATGAAAAATTATGAAAACACAAAATTGATCTCTGTTTTTGGAAGTTGCTTTGGAGGTTGCGGAGAGAGTATTGCTAATTGGTTAATGTTGTATTAGCCTATTATGTAACAAAGCCTAACTATTTTCTTTACTCGTGGCACAATGTTCCGAGCATTTTGTTCTAAAAGCAGGTTGCTTGCCTCCACCTCAGTCACAACATTGCTCTAACAACACACACTTCTGGGAAAACCATGGCCAGACAAAAATGACTGGAATTCACCGGCCTTGTAAGACAAAATAGGGCTTACTAGATGGAAGGATGTGAATCACAGCAAATTCCATGATGTAGCCTATAAGCCTAGTGGAAATGTCCCAAAGCCATTATGATATTACCAGAATATTGAGCCTTTTCTGTTTCATTCTTGCTACTCTTTTTAAAGATTTGTAAAAGTAGTTCTGCAGCGCTTGAGAAGTCTCTACCGCCGCATTATAGTAAAAAAGAGTCCATGGCGTCTTACTGAATCTGAATAAAGATATTTGTCCTGCGTGCTGTGATGACCACTTCATGAAAGCAAAGCTGTTAACTCAGATAAGAAGACTTTGATTAAAAATGTGCTTTTGAAGATTTAGATCTGTGAAACCTGATATCTGATATCCCTCTCACACCACAGCTACAGGACCAACAGCAACCCTATTCTTAATTCATAAAGGCTGACTCTCCTTTCTTTCTTTTCTTTTTGGCCCACCACCCCAACACTCTTTGGAGTTCTTTAAATAACTAGATTATCTAATAACTTAACATAGCATGAATAGATAAAATACTAATAAAAAAAACATGTCAGTCCATGTACAGTAACGTCCTCCTACTTTCCATATTCACCATAGAGTCTATCAATGATTAATTCACAAAGCCTGTCTCATAAGGCAATCACACATGCTTCTTGGCACCCTGAAATAAGCATTCCATTGATAGATCAGCATCAAACGACACAGAAAGAAAACTTCCCTTTGAGGATTGGACAAGAAGGAACAGGTCACTGAGTGTTAGGATCAAAAGCTGTTCTAAACATAGAAAGCAACAGGGTTGCTGAATTACAATGAGCCTTCTACCTCAACCTGCCTCCATTGACAGACAAACGTCATAGCAAAAGAGTGTAGAGTTCAGTCACACACAGCAGACTTGCTTCAGTTTGTCTTCACTATAGTTGCAGATAGGATACAAAGGCTCCACCATATAGTTTGTACTTCGTATAGATTATGAAATTGAACAGAAAAAAGGAAGCCGCTGTGAGTCTCCTAGTTCAGTGGTACTTCTCAGTTCCTAGAAGTTCTTGCTGAGAGGAGAATTAGAGACGCCAACACATTTTGTTTGTTTTCTCTTGCAGCTTTTGCTTCTTGCTACAGCATACACAGCTGGCCTGCCAAGTAGGATAAATTCGGAGAATCAAGCTTCTTTGACTGTTGCCAGATTTTCTGGCTTGATGGTGCTAACGATTATGCTGTATGGGTTGACCATCACGACTAGTACAGTGGTACATATTGTATAATGACATATTAGATAACTGTTGACATCAGGGGAGACTGGTGGAGATAGATCACACATTTCTCATTCCGTTCCATGCATTACTATGAGCCTGTCCTCTGATTTCTGCCTCCAACAGCCTCCCCTGATTGGCCTAGATCAGTGGTTCTCAACCTTTTTTGGGCCAGCGCCCCCCTGTCCATTATCCAGGCCTCTTACCGCCCCCAGGCCCCCCCATCAAAAAAAGTAGGCTTATTTTCTTCCCTAAATATTAATGTTGACTAATATTCTGTGTTATATAATTTAAAAAGCATGTCACTGAATGCCAAATAATAGATTGGATTTAACTGGGCACTGGGCAGTTGGAATATCATTATCATTAGTTTACCAGAGAACAGAAAAGCCATGTGAATGTGAATAAAAATGCTGTTTCTGAGTGTTAAACAAACTCAGACAACATCAGAGAATACAAACAGACTGCTACGGAAGAGCAGCAATTTCACACATGTCCGATGCAGAACAAACAGTAGGCTGCAGAACTGTACATTACAACTAACATTGTTAGTTTTTTTAAGTGTGCTGGTGTTGCATTTCTCCAAATTGCTGTTTTATGATGCTAATATTTATTCATTTTTGATTGGACTTTGGGGGGGGGGGTGGTGTCACAATATGGCGGCAAACGCTAGGGGGCTATTATTTAAATATTTTATTTAGTATTCTATGGTATTATTTTCATAAACTGACCACTTCGAATTTCTCATATCAAAACATATCAAAACATAACAAAGTTCCAAAAGTTCAGAGCTCTGCGCTCTGGGAGCGCTCAGAAATGGGCGCTCTGACTGAAAACACGGTTTTGTCCGAGCGAACTGACCGTTCGTGCAATTACGAACGTACCCGTAATAACACTGATGACAGTTATCAATACAAAAGACGCTGCAGCTGATGCGTTCGTTTCCAGGACATCACAAGAGGAGCAACATATCACAAAAAAGCGATCGTATATTTTAGTTTGCAAACACATCGCAATGCTAACCTCAGAATGGCACTAGGGATAACATCCACAACAACACTTAACAGTAATACATTTATGTAATATACTGTGATGAACCTGCGAGGGGAGGGGACATTCGTAGCTGATTTATCTAGGCTCGATTATTGGTAAGCGACAGAGAACTTTCAGGACTGGTTTATTACGATCGCTTTTTTGAGATAGGTTGTTCCTGCTGTGATGTTCTGGTATGGTGGTATGGTATTAGCACTCATTTTAACTAAATTAAATAAGCTGTATTGAAAGGAAGCGAACGAAGCGAACGCAACAATTACAATGAGCCCACCACAAACTGAAACATATGTCACTCAAGCATAGCCTACAAGGAAAACACTCATAGAAGTTGGGCATTGGTCAACATGACATTACAGATGGGATGAACCGGGGTTCTTTCTATCGTAGCATAGTATTGCAATTTCTGCACTGTACATGAACTGTCAAGATTATTCTACAATGCAGCTTACCCAGACACATTGGAAACTATCAAAAGCTCTGCCTTTGCTAGCTGAGTTTTTAGCTTCTCCATCTTCTTGATGACACTCACTTTTATTTTTTGGGGCGCTGCGCTACACGTGTCTGCGTCACAGAGCCCGGCCAAGTTCAGAGCGCTCAGAGATGGGTGCTCTGACTGAAAACACGGTTTGTAAAAAATATTTGTTCCAGCGCCCCCCGATGTTGTCTGAACGCCCCCTGGGGGCCCCCGTTGAGAAACGATGGCTAGATGAACACATAATCAAACTGTCTAGAGTAGAGGCAAATTAGCCTAGCTTTTAACGAATGATGGCAACCAATTGTGACTGAATAGAACTATGGGATAGCTGTAGTAAGGGGGGGCCTATGTGTGAACCCTAAGGAAAGTATATTAATGCCAGATCAGACAGACTTTGTGAACGCATTCACACAGCTAGATTCACTCTCCTCTCTCCTCCGATTGTGGTACTAATCGCTTTTAAGTCCCACTCCATGTTGAACCAGAATTTGAAGAATGTAGGCCATTTGGAAACCTAGGGCTTTTAACACTACAGACTACAGAGCACACTGATCACAGAGCTTTGTTCTAGTACCAACACTTGAAAATGATCATCCACAATCATTTCAACACTGATCAAAATGCAAACTGACAACATGTCAACAACACTCTTTTTAAAAGAAAATTCTTTTTTAACCTTTATTTAACCAGATAGGTACATTGAGAACCAATTCTCATTTGCAATGACGACCTGGCCAAGAGGCAAAACAGAGGCATGTCAACACAGTACAATATAAAACAGGAGTACAAAAATAACAAGGGTCAATTCAAAAACATCCTAACAAATACAACATTACAATACAGTATATAAAAACAGGGATCAGGGGGAGGTTATTTTAAAAGCAGGTGCAGTGATCAGAGACTAGGTTATATCTAGTAATGAGCTTTTCAAAGAGGGTAACGAGATGAAGGTGTTGAGTTTTAGTGTCTTTTGCAACTCATTGCAACTGAAACACAACTGTGAACATTTCAAACCTGCAAACTGCGACACTTTAAATGAATGTGCAATAACACTATGTGCAATATGACAACCCTCGGGTACATAAGGTTCAGAGATAGGAAATGTTAGAATAGGTATAGCATAGCATAGAGTACAGCACAGTGTTTTATTTGTATAGTATAGTATAGTGGATAGTGTACATAGCCTTTATTTATGTAAACCAGCTCTTTTCCCTTCTTGTTTTTAGTTTTTTTTTTTCCTAGCACCAGGGGAGCCCCCCCTCCCAAATTTCGTTGTTTGGTACCTGTACTATATCAATGACAATAAAGACCATTCATTCATTCATTCATTCATTCATTCATTCATTCATTCATTCCAGTCAGTAGGGGCAATAAACTGGAACTCTAAATATTCTAGTTTTAGTTTGACGAAAAACACTACCTGATGATGAAAGAGGAGAAATGAACTGTTGTTTAGAGGGAAGGAGAGAGTAGAAACGAGACAACCTTTAGTGCAGCCAGGTGTATAACCGGTCAGTAATCAGTCCAGATAAGGCCAGAGGCCTAGACTACAGTAGGAGCCATGCTGTGTTCAAAGGGGTATCCCTCACTGGGAACCATTGCTGTTCGTGCCAACATGACGCCACTTAAATCTACGTCTTACCAAGCAAACGCTCAATCAAGACTGTTTTGGAAGGGAATGTGGAGAGGGAAATGACACACCACGAATTATTGGAAGTCGAAGAAACAATAGCTGAGGTAATCACTGAAATACGGGAAGTGGCCGTCGATTTCAATTGGCCGGTTGAAGGCACAGAAACATGAGCTTCACTTTAAAACAAAGGAACACAAGAAAGGATCACTGTCAAATCTGAATTAAGCATAGATTGGCCTATATTACGGAGGGGGTGGGGGTGTGGGGGGGGGGCAAGTAACAATACTACGTGCCAGAGCTCATGTACACTCTATTGGACCAAGGCCTCTTTCCCAACCGGGAGTGAGACGACACACCACCACAGCACAGCACTGGTACACTGGCCGAAAAGAAGACAGTAGAAAGTTAATATATTGCCAATGTCAGTTGTCAATTACAGGTCATTTACCAATGAGGTGTTTCAAATGAGTGGTGACTGACTAACAACACACAACATTAAAAGTAAACCAGTGGAGGCTGGTGGAGGCAGAAATCAGTACGGTACTGTATGTGTGTTTGATACCATTCCTCATTCCGTTCCAGCATTTACAATCAGCCTGTCCTCTGATTTCTACCTCCATCAGCCTCCCCTGAAGTGAACAGAAGGCCGAAACACCAACGGACCATTTTGAGTAATGTTGCATTGGTTTATGACATAGTATAAGTCCTCCCTACCTAGCATTAACCAGTGAAACGGCACAGTCGGCTCTCACTGACAGCAATCTTGGCACTAAGCCTAGGTACGGCACTGCAAGGTCACTGAGTTCAGGGATAAGAAGAATTCATCCAACTGACTTGGGGGTGTGTGTGTGTGTGTGTGTGTGCGCGTGCGTGTGCGTGTGAGTGTGTGTGTGTGTAAGACTGGGGGATGGGGCCCAGTTAAAGAACCTTCCTTCACATCCGTTGGGTCAAGTCTCTGTTCCCTATACACTACGCTTTGTCTTATTCCAGTTCAACAGGCAACCTGCCTTCTTCCCCAAAGGCAGCCCCAGGACTAGAGGGCAGAATACAGGTATACAGGTCTGCAACCAATCTGATAAAGCAGGAACATTGCCACGCTTCTTCAGCAAACGTCCACACAAAATAATTCTCAAGATAAGCATTGCAAAAAGAATGTTATCGACCAAAAATACATCGATGGCAAACTTTTAAGATTCACTCAGAAGAAAAGACTGGACTTAAGTGGATGGCGGGATGGCTGACCTGCCCCATTCTGTGTACTAGCTTGGGCTTAGTCCCAAATGACACACCAATTAACAGCTAAACCTGCTGTTGCTTGATGGCTGCCTCCTGGATGACAGTCACAAGTTGTTTCAATCACAGACCGCGAGCAATTAACGGGGGCTCAACATTTTCCGAAGGGAGAGTCTACGTTGATTAAAAGGTCTAGGATGACGATGTCCCAGCCTAAGCCTTCAGGGTTGACTCTCAAGCCCTGGTATGGGGGCAGTGAAGGTTGGTGGAGGAAGACGGGAGGATGGGCTCATTGGAATGAATGGAACAAAATGTGGAATGGTATTGAACACGTGTTTGATATTTGTTTAATGCCATTCCTGTTTCCATTCCATGCATTACAATGAGCCCCCCCCCCCCCTAATGTCTCCCTCTACTAACGCTAACGCCCTGTTGTCTATTGTCCTTACATATTTGAAGATTTCTGGTTGTCCTTTCTCACTCCTAGCTGTTTAAAGCTTGTTGACAACTGTTCGTTATATGGGCTGAGAACGAAAAGCAGCAGCATCCTCCACAAACCCACATAGATCCCAAATAAAAACCAGGCTACGGCAAGATGTCTTTCAACAAACCCGAGATCAAAAGCGAAACAAACGAGGCTTTCCAAGTGCTCTACACCACCGATGTGAAGGCTTTTTTTTTTTTTCTTCCACCAACTTGAGACGACTGTGCAGCTCCACAAGAGGCATCAAATTAATTAACAATGACTTACAATACAAAGCACTTTGAACCGAGTGTGTGCCTTGACCAGAGCCGGATTGACGTATGAACTTTGACCTCCGCCCCCCTCACTAATCAGTGGTAGCAGCAGAGGCCCGGAGGCCTGATGATGGCAAGTCCCCTCTGGGACCGGGCCAAGAACAGAAACCCAGAGACCCCACTGACTCCTGGCCCAGACCTGGCTTTAAGTCTGACCTCCCTTCCCGGTATAGGATACCTAAGCCTGTTGTGACTCTGTGTCAAGCCTCATGTTCTGCCAAATGATATATGACTGTTCAGTTTCCCCACTTTCGTTTAGAGGTCAGATCACCAATACACAAATACAGTAGATCTGTCTATAGACCTACAGGGTGGCTTGAATTGTTTGTTATATGATGCTGATGATGATACCTGAACAGGGCGAGACCTTGGTCTCTACATGAAGGTTGGAACACATTTCTCTCCCTCTTAAAGGGATGCTTCAGCCAATTTTGATGTTTAGGTGAAATATCATCTGACCCTATGCCGACCTCGTAGGCCAGTAGGGAACACTTCTCCGGTTCTCTGTTCTCCACTTTGCTACCACAGCACAGACTAACAGTTAGCAGCACCCTCTCCAATAGACAGGATTCTGACAGAAATTAAGTTAGCATCATCTGCTTTCACTACTGGCCTATGAGAAAAACTTGGGTTAAGATGATATTTGTGACAGGCAGTGTCTAGTGAAAAAGTCCCCAAGTAGTGCAAGTTTTTTTTTTTTTTTTTTACAGATTATGAAAGTGCAGATTGTAAGCTTTCAAATGATGTGTCATACACTGAAAATAGTTGAAGAAGATATGCTTATTTGAATGTTGGTACACCTCAAACCAAATACTGGAGAAAATCGCTCTGAATCAAAACAGGTAGCTAGCAGTTAAGAAAGAACATCGCTATGAACATCTAACTGCTTGTTTAGCACATCACAACATGCTGATAAAACATCAACATACTAAAAACACATAACTACACATAATTAGATGATCACACATTGCTTTCGAACACGTTCTAAAACGTACGTTTGTTATACAAGCCATATACAGTATCACTAACCCAGTAGCCTAGAAGCAGGACGACAAACGATACAGTGAATCCAATTTAAAAGTATTTAGTGATCCAAAAACTGTTGTTTGTTATGTTGAGTGGGCTCTTCAATACTTAAACTTTATGAAAAAAAAAAAACGGAAAACACAATATTTTTCTTTTTAGGTCATTTGCGCAAGTTGAGAATTGCCGACATCCAGACCTGTTCACCAGACCGTGTCACATTTCACCTAAACATGAAAATAGGCTGAACCATCCCTTTAAGTCTTTTACTTAATGAGTGGGGGGACCTGTCTTTTTCTCACCATTGACTCTATCCTCAAACACCCAACACAAGTTACTTAAACTTGTTACTCAACTAAGTGGGTTCAGTGGACCTCTTCCAGACAAAATTGTATGTGTCAGTTGTTTGCAGTCCAACAGAAATAGTAGCCTAAATAGAACTTTAAGAACATTAAGTTAATGAAATACTGTAGCCGTGGCAGCAGTTGTGGTGGTAGATAGTAGGGGTCAGGTTTGGTCATCCTCAATGACAACATGACTGGCCATAGGTCACAGAGTGTATTGGACTTATGAAGGCCATCCATTCCACACTTTAACAATGGGTGCCGAACACAAATGCACAACTTTGTTCAGATAGAATCTGAGATAAATCCAGGGAAGTTATCAAACAAGATTTAAAATGCTTAAGATATGGACGTTTGTATAAATGTCGACAGAAAATCAGAAAAATCATGATTGTAAATCAGGCAGTAAAATGATAGGCTCCATTTTCCTTCAAACTACAGTACAGGTTAATTTCACATGGATAGCATATCCAGTAATGTGACTCAGTCACAAATCCAGTAATGTGACTCATTATTCACCCTTATTTCCCCCATTAATTCTCTTGTTCAATATGTGTAAATAATATTGGGAATGGATTGAGTATCATGGGAATACATTTCCTATAGTAGGCCTACAATATTAAAGGGATAGTTCACTTTTTTCTTTTTTTTACAGATGGATCAGATGGTGCCTAACCCTGAAAGTACTCTGTGGGTCAGGAGAAACTGTAATCCATGGTTCAGATTGGTTTAATAGGCACTACTAACTTCAGATAACCGCTAACGTAAAAACAATGGGTGTGAATGGGATCAGTAGACAAAGTTCAACATTACACGCCATTGCATCAAATCAAATCAATTGATATTAACTTTCTGACTTGGTTGGTACAGGTTGTTACATTGGGGTGATTTGGCCACACATTTTAAACTTGTGTCTACTGTAAATTGTAATCCAAACATGTTGTTTAAAAAGCCACTACTAACTACTAATCTATGAATGTGAATGGGATCAATTCACATTCATAGATTAGTAGTGGCTTTCTAAACCAATTGGTTGGATTACAGTTTCTCCTGGCTGATGGACTACTTTCAGGGAAGGAACCAGAGTTTAAGGTGTAAAAAAAGTGAACTATCCCTTTAAATGTTGACCATCCATGAGAAGTCATTCTTCAAAGACTCTGAAGCCTCATCGTAGTGATGTGGCCAGTTTTGACATATTGCCCCCTAATCCATTTCAATTTGCGGCATTTATCTTCCTATCAAGAGAAAGTTGTGTTTTATATACTGTACAGTACACGTAGGAAAGTCATGAAAACCTGCCTACATAAACATGTTGTACAGTGAATAACAAAGCTGTATTACAAGTGTTTATTACACTTATTTAAGTGTTATTATTACAGCACAGCAAGGACAACCTGAACCTCAATAACACCTGCTGACCACCTGCTTCCGTGTCCTACGTATCTCTATGTAGGCACCAGGCATCATTGCGTCAAAACATTCGTAAACATTGGCGCCAAATAAGTGTTTGATGGATTTGTCTAACAAAAACAAGCTGTAAATACACTTGTCGGAATAAGGGACTTGGGAACACAAAACACTCTGCTCGTAATTAGTTAGTCAGAGGCCGGGGAGGGGGAAATGCAACATTTTCAGGTAAACTGTGTGGGTGAGGTAGACTTCTTTCTGAAGGCCATGGGCACACACAAGCACGCACACACACACACACACACACACACACACACACGCACACGCGCGCACACACACACACACACACAGACACACACACAGACACACACACACACACACACACACACACACACACACACACACAGGGGGCTTGAGGGTGTTAGGGGCTGTTATTCATTATCCACACGCCTGCATTCCAGGGTTCTGGACAAAAGGAGTTATCGCCACCATCACTGGGAGCATAAGAGAGGGAGAGGGGGGATTTAAGCAGGTTCTCAAACAAGATGCCCCCACCTGATAACCTTAGCACCACGGTTGCACCATTCCCACATGTCCTAATGCATTCACAAATCACAGGTAGAGAGAGAGAGAGAGAGAGAGAGAGAGAGAGAGAGAGAGAGAGAGAGAGAGAGAGAGAGAGCTGTGTGAACATTAACAAGGAATGGAAGTGATGGTGAAAGATAACATGACCCCCCCACATGACCCCACCCCCATCTACTGAAACACACACACACACACACACACACCGCACACCCCATCCCCTCCTCCTCCTTCTTCTCCTCATTCCAGGAAGGGACCAAGAGGGCCACAACAAGTGCCTTACGTGTGTGACAAGGCTCTGTGTGACTCAAGCATTGCACATCGTCTTTAGAATGCCAACCAACCCCCACCCCCCTCGCCTCCCTCCTCTCCCCCTCTTTTTCCCTTTGTATCTGGGATTTATTGTGAAATCCTGATGGACCAACTCCATTCCAATTTCATTCCTGAAATTCTGGTCCCGAGAGTGTGCTCAACTTTTTTTTGCTTTGTTTACACACACATAAATCATTCAGATCATGCAGGGGCCTGGTGGATAAGATCTGGGAAGCTGGGATTCACATCGAAAGAATCCGCTCATTATTCACTATCATCTTACCTTCCTCATGTGTTTGTTTTTCATGTTATATAGGATGGCTTCATCCAGAAGGGAATGAATATCATGATGACGAAGGCCTGCGGTGGCTATTGGTAAGGGTGGGCTCAGCCCACCCAAACGTGCGTCTTGCCCACCCAATCAAAAGTTTCTTCTGAATTGTTTATATTCTGGGGGCGTGTTTGGAATGTTTAATGTCATATTTGTATTTACTGTAGGTCCCTTACCCCGCCCACCCCACGTATACGCACAGTATGCCATACAGCTGGAAGACCATATAGAGTGCAGAATGAGCTGGCTGTTTACTATTGTGTAATAAAACGTGTCCGTGTGTGGATTATGTCATTATAATCAGTCTAGTTTATGACTTTTCATTCATTCGTAATGAATCCACTGGCTCCGCATCACTGGATGGAGAAACCACTATATGGCAAACCAATTAGAAAAGTTGAAATCATGACTTTTACGCACAAAATAACCCGGCTCACCTTTCTTGAACTCCTCCAGCATGGCATCCAGCTTGGTGTCATTGAAGACAAAATGCAACGGGTGGCTGTAAAACTTTGTGATGGTTTTGAGCGGGGTGGAATCATCTGGGTCCACAAACGCCAGGTCCTTGACGAACAACAGATCCACAATATTCGACCTGTCGCCCTCGAACACGGGGATCCGCGTGTAGCCGCTCTCCATGATCTCGGACATCATATTGAAGTCCAGGGTGGCGTCACCTGGAATCATAAAACAATCTCTTATCGGAGTCATCACGTCCTCCACGGTCTTAGTCCGGAGCTCCAGGGCCCCCTGGATGATGTTCAACTCCTCTTTGACCAAATCATTATAGGGATCCGTGACCCGCAGCATCTCCAAGAGCTTCTCCCGGTTGTACACGGTCCCGATCTCCTGGCCCAAAAGGTAATCTAACAGCTTGCTCACTGGGTACGACGCGGGAAAGGTGAGCAGCATGAAAAACTTGGTCAGGAATATTGTATTGGCGCCGACGGCGAGGCCGTGTCTTGAACATATCGCTTGGGGCACAATCTCGCCGAAGATGACTATTCCAATGGTCGACATCACCACCGCAATTAACCCAGAACCTGCGATATCATCCAATAAGATGGTGAGAGTTGTATTCACAAGGACGTTCCCCAGGAGAAGTGAGCACAGCAAGTAATTCCCTTGGCTCCTAACTGGCTCGATCTTTTTGGCATAATTCTTCTCTTTCTCCGTGCCACAATTCTGGACTATTTGGAGCTCCATTGGGTCCAATGCCATGAGTCCCAAGTTTAACCCGCTGAACATCCCCGACAGACAGAGTAACATCCCAATAAAGATGACCTGAAGCCAGAAAGGCAACAGGAACTTCTTCTCCTCCACCACTATGACCTTCGTGTCATCTCCATCGTGGTATATCCAGGTGTTCTCCGTCCACGGGTCGTGCAGACCGTTAGACACAGCGGGTACCGAGGTGGCGACGCAAAGGTAATAGGATTTACTCCTCTCCGTCTTTCGCAGGGGTTTGACCTCGATCTCAACCACTCCGGACGTCCTGCGTTCCAGGATGATGTTGGGCACTATGATTATATCCGAGGTCCTGATGCCGCAGGGATTGCCGGATGTATCCTCTTGGCTCTGGTTATCCCCCGACGAGCTGTCAATGTTCCCCACGACTCGGGTTCGCTCGTGTTCCGTAAACGAAATCTTGGACCAGGTCTCGTTGTTGATGTTTTGCCCGTACACCCTCAATTTCACCCGAGCCCGTTCGCTCACCCGCAGGTGGCCCCTGTCCATGAAGGAAATGTCGTCCGTCTCCTCGAGCCTGAGGCCGATAATCACCGTATCATGCTCGGACCCTTCCTTGCCACTGGTCGGGGTGACCAAGCAGCCGCTGACCGTTAAGAAAATCATCGTCAGA
This sequence comes from Nansenia antarctica, assembly GCF_963989245.1. Classification (NCBI taxonomy): domain Eukaryota; kingdom Metazoa; phylum Chordata; class Actinopteri; order Argentiniformes; family Microstomatidae; genus Nansenia; species Nansenia antarctica. Next base: position 14,326,199 of record NC_137675.1, read on the forward strand.
GCTCGAACCCGGCTAAGTGACGCCATTTTCGCAGTGGGTAGTACTGGGGCTGACGGCTCTGCCATATTGATCACGGGAAACCTCCTGAATGAAAAGGGCTTTTAAAAATCAGAGCCAATCGGAGTCCGCCTTCATCTCCTCCGAGGGTTGCCGTGACTTGTGCATCGGGACCTGCCTGGTTCCACTACGCGTCCGAAACTGATGACTCTTCAGCAGCACAGGCTATGTGCGAACTCGTGCCTCCCCCGACGTCCCCCAGACAGGCGAAGGCGCTGTCCAATCCCGTTGAGAAACCGGACGGGGGCGGGGTGAGCGCGGCCGCTGCAGCGAATGGAATTCCAAAACAAGCGCACCTCAAGCTAAAAAGCGAAAGACAGGACTTTCCTCGTGACTTTTTTTAGACGGATTTGGTAGAGGCAACTCATATATAATGAATTGTGAAAGACATATGTATATTATATGAGATAACAGGGGATAGTGTTGCGGCTGCGCTGTTTGCCACCTTTTCAGAGCAGTGTACAGGGAGAGATGCGACAGGCGCACGTAGCCTCATATGTGCCAATATTCATTATGCAATTCAGTCGCTTTGTGTTTAAGCTATATTGTCTGCATACAAGGCTAGTCTGTATCTATTCTTTTAGAGAATATCTAAACATTTAGAATATTAGGTTTGTCTATAATAAGTAGGTTGCTGATGATTGTCAGAGTGAATGCGTCATGGGTAATAACGCACACATAATTGCATAAAACGTTAATAGAGAGTAGAGAAAGGGAGGGTTGTTTTCATGCATTTTAATGCGCTAATGCATGTTGTAAAAATATCATTTCTTGAACAAAAGAGTAGGCCTACATGTAAATGTAATGTTTTGTTGATTATTCTTCATTGATTAAAAAAAAAAGTGGCGCAATTTACAAAACATTTTCTTCAAACTTCTAAGAACTCATTTAGACAGGGTAAAGACTATTTACATGAATAATATCAATAGCCTTCGTCAGTATCAAACTCAAATAGGAATATCGCTACAATGAAGAATGACGGACAGGTGATGATTTTACAAGGGAAGGCTCCAATAAGAGCCAGTCATGTTCTATGTTTAAACCTACAAGTGTCCCCCCACAAACCACCTTAAATTTGAAATGAATAGGACACATACAACTATTATCAAAACACAATTATTTTACATAGGCTACTAACAATACTTATTTAATTAGGAAATATTACCAAATTAAGGCATAAGAGACCGAATTACAATTATGCATACACTTTATGATTTTATTATTATTTTTGTGACATCCTGACTCCCTTTCATCAGTTGCAGCAAGACTTCTTTGTGCCACAGCACCCCCCTGTGGTCGAAGGCGTACTTGCACTCTTCAGCTGCAGCAGCAATTCAAAGGGATTCACAGTGCTCACCTGGAATAAGGAGAACTCGTGGTTTCAGATCAAATCACAACATAGACATTATTTACAATGACATTTTGGAATTTACTAAATGTATCATTGTTAACTAAATGTTAATATAGCTTGTATGTATAGACTCTTATATACTTTTGCAGGGTTCTTCTATGCAATTCTATGTCCAAATGAAGTCAATGGCCACATTCTGTGATGTTTAACTAAGCATTCTTTTAAATTCTAACCTTTGGTTTATCTTATCTCTGTTTTCCAGTAGCTGCATGTACACTCAGAGCAAAAGCATACCTTACAACTCAGAATACTTTACGTTAGAGAAAACCCTTATATATCATTGCATATCATGGAAACACGAGACGCAGTATTCAAAACTCCCATTGGATTATTTCTCATTGAGTCTATTAGAAATACAGTAAAGATGGATGACTTTACCCCAATTTTACTAATCTTTGTACATGCAAAATGGGGCCCTCTGTATGTGCAGCTGTACCTAAGAGGTTTATTACTGTTAGAGATCTGAGCATGACCCCAGCCTCTGTATCGGAAAGCCCCCTCCAGTTCTGATCACTTGAAACAGAAAGTCTAAAGGTCGACATGGGAGTAAATCTGAATAAAATACTCTCCACCACTCACTCCCCTGACTACCAAGACTGGAAACATTCTCCCCAGATTGAGGAATGTGTATGATTACAGAGACATTAACAAACCAGAAATAGTCTTTCATATATGTGTATGTATGTACTGCGTGACCATGAGGCATGATAAGACGGCATTCCATTGGCTGAGGGGAGGACATTCCATCCTGTTCAAGGTTCCCAGCATGACTACACAGTCTGGTTATGACTCTAGCACAGCTGCTTGACCTTGCCTCTCGGTTGTGTGTGTGTGTGTGTGTGTGTGTGTGTGTGTGTGTGTGTGTGTGTGTGTGTCAGGCTCTTTGCTCACACTGCAACCATCAACCACACCAACCTCTAGTGTTCATAGAAATAATGTAAGTCAAACATTCAAGTGAATTAATGTGAATCACCTAACACTTCAGCATATATTATTCTTATGTTGTCTGTATGCACCAACAACCACAGCAAATTCCTTGTATGTGAAAACTACTTGGCGAATAAAGTCATTCTGATTCTGATTCTGATGACTCCCTTTGGTACAAACCTTGGGTTTGACACCACATCCAGCACCTGCTCCTGGTGGTTGGAAAGTGAATTCCTCAGCGAACCTGGTATGGGACAGGATGTTGACCACGTCCTCATCCACCTGAACCACCTCATCCACCTGTAAGAGAGAGAGAGAGAGACACACACACACACACACGTGCGCACGCCACACACCCACACCACACACGCACACGATTATTTAATATACAGTATGACATGTACACAAATGAAAGACACCTTTAGAGAACAGAGCCATTCCAGATGCAGAACCTTATACAGACCTTGAAGGTGTACTGACAGTCAAACTCCAGGCTCTTCTCTGAGCCAGTGATGTTGCCGTCGTAAACCACAAGAGACTCTTTTGAAGTGCCTTTGGGGATCTTGAAGAGACGGTAGGTTGCCGACACAAACTTAAAGTCACCTGTAATTTACAAGAAGATGTTGTGGATCCCGCTTCGGCTCCACTCGTTTCCACCTCGGCACCGCTCGTTGAGACCAATCAGGCCCAATCTGAGACATCTGCGCCGGCTCCAGCAGGTGGGGGCGAACGGAGGTAACCGCAACACAAACACCACTCTCTCCAGCTCTCAGCAGCCTCACCCTCACAGAGCATGAAGTGAGACGCGTACTGAAGGCGGTGGACCCCAGGAAAGCCTCGGGGCCGGATGGCGTCCTGGGACGGGTGCTGAGAGACTGCGCCGACCAGCTGGCCGGGGTTTTCACCAACATCTTTAACCAGTCCCTGTCCCAGGCCACCGTCCCACCCTGCCTGAAAACCTCAACTATCATCCCAGTCCCGAAGAAAAGCACGGTGAGCTGCCTAAACGACTACCGCCCGGTGGCACTCACACCAATCATCATGAAGTGCTTCGAGAAACTAGTCCGGGCCCACATACTCACACGCCTCCCGCCCAACCTGGATCCATACCAGTTCGCCTACAGAGCCCACAGGTCCACAGAGGACGCCATCGCGACGACTCTCCACGCCACTCTATCCCACCTGGAGAGGGGAAACAGCTACGCGAGACTGCTCTTCGTGGACTTCAGCTCCGCCTTCAACACCATCCTTCCAGACAGGCTAGTGACCAAACTACTAGATCTGGGTCTATCACACTCTATATGTGCGTGGATCAAGGACTTCCTGACCGACCGCCCCCAGAGGGTGCGGGTGGGCCCCCACACCTCCACAGCCCTCAGCCTCAGCACTGGGTCCCCCCAGGGCTGCGTGCTAAGCCCCATCCTCTACAACCTCTACACCCACGACTTCACCCCCGTCCACCCCAGCAACTACATCTGAAAGTTTGCAGACGACACCACCGTGGTGGGATGTATCTCGGGGGGGGACGAGGCGGCGTACAGGGATGAGGTAGAGCAACTGAGCAAGCTGTGCAAGGTTAACAACCTGCTGCTGAACAAGTCAAAGACCCAGGAATTCATCGTAGACTTCAGGAGGAAAAAGTCCGAGATCCAGCCCCTGCTCATCGACGGAGAGAGCGTGGAGAGAGTCTCAACCCTCCGATTCCTGGGACATCACATGCGGGATGACCTGACCTGGAAGGACAACACAAAAGGCACCATCAAGAGGGCACAACAGCGGCTATACACCCTGAGATGCCTCAGGAAAGAACACAACAAGCAGGAGATACTGGTGGCCTTCTACCGCGGCGCAGTGGAGAGCATCCTCACCTACGGCATCTGCAACTGGTTCTACAGCTGCACAACAGCGGAGAGAAATGCGCTACAGAGAGTCGTGAGAACAGCACAGAAGATCACCGGCGCCCCCCTCCCCTCTCTGGAAGAGCTGTACAACACACGCTGTCTCAGGAAGGCCTCCAAGATCTCCAGGGACCCGACCCACCCTGGGCACGTACACTTTATCAGGCTGCCCTCGAAAAGGAGGTACAGGACCCCGGCCGCTAAGACAAACAGACTGAAGAACTGCTTCTACCACAGGGCCGTCAAGGCCCTGAACACAGCAAAGGCCTAAGTTCTGGGCCCAGGACAGTCTGGACGGATTGTATGGCAGCTAGTGCTGAGGCACAAACATGTACATTTCAAGCCTGCAAACTGTGACACTTTAAATAACGTGAAAAAATACTTTTGTGCAATATGACAACCCTAGTTGACTATCTGTGCAGTATAGTACAGTGGATTGTGTACATAGCCTTTATTTATGTAAACCAGCTCCTTACCTTCTTGTGATTTTATTCTTTTTCTAAAAGTGTTTATTTTTTCTCTTTCCTAACACCAGGGGAGCCACCCCTCCTAAATTTCGTTGTTTGGTACCTGTACTGTAGCAATGACAATAAAGTCCATTCATTCATTCATTCATTCATTACAATCTCAGGAGGAGAGACCTGCATAAAAAGCCCCACAACCTGCCGTCTGATGCTTGATCAATCTGATCCTATGTGGTTAGTCGTCTCGCTCCCTCGTTTGTCCCCAGTGCATTATATATCCGAAATTAGACTTGTTTATTTTTTTCTCAGTTGTATTATTTTTCTCACCGTTGTTTGTTTTCTCTCCTCCACCAGTCCACTCCTGCCTGCCTGCCCTGCCTACCCTCCTGCCTGCCTAACGACTACTCCTCCTGCCTAAGCCCCTGCCTGCCTAACGACTACTCCTCCTGCCTAAACCCCTGCCTGCCTGCCGACTACCCCCTCCTGCCTAAGCCCCTGCCTGCCTGCCGACTACCCCTCCTGCCTAATGCGGGGTACACACATACGGATTTTCGGATGTCTGAAAACGACAGAAAACGCCCGATTATCAGATGGATCTTAACATTTTCCTATAACAAAATCCTGGGGTGTGAGGTGTGTTAAGAGTCAATTCTCTTCAATTGTGCAATCAACTCTCCCGACAACCTGCTCGGAAAATGGGCGTGGCCGGCAATCGTAAATGTGAAATGTGTTCAATAATTACGAGCAGAAATCATAGGGTTGCCAGATTGTTTGGTGAAATTAGCGGTTTTAGACTGTGGTTAGGGTGGAAATTGTTATTTCCATCTGGCAACCCTGCTCGCGAGTCCAACTATAACGTAGCCAATCAAGAAGCGAGCTGACTTCTTCTTTTCGTTATTCTGCACTTTTTTTGCCCTGTCGCACATGGTTGTCTCATACAGGTCAGTCAGGGTACTACGTTAGATAATAATAATAATAATAACTTTATTTGTATAGCGCTTTTCCTGCAAGCGTTGCGGCTCAAAGTGCTTTAATCATTATATAATCTTAATTTAATTATTTTGTAATTTATTTTATTTTATTTATTTAGCACACAAGAGATTGTGCAAGGAGGGAACGAAGCCCAGAAGGCTTGTACATAGTTCCACTCCCGTCAATATGTATGTTTCAAATAAACATCAAGGAACACTTAATGCATGTCAATAAGAGAAAATAAACCACAAACAAAATCATATCCATAAAGGCAATATTAAAAGCATGGGTTCACGCGAGATTTCTGGCTTGGGGAACGAGACTAGAGAGTTTGGAGTCTGTCGTAACGAAAACAAACTATGTCTGTGGGGTAATCGGAGCACACCACACACAACACGATCAAGGCTGTTCAATCCAAGATTTTGTTTCTTCATGTGTGGGGTCTGTCTCAGATAAGATTTCGGTTAAGATTTTGAAAATCCTTATGTGTGTACCCCGCTTAACCCCCTGCCTGCCTGCCGACTACTCCCCCTGCCTGACCCCCGCTTGCCCTACGACCATTCTCTGCCTAACCCCTTTTAATAAATATCCTTATTATTACCCTAGTCTCTGTGTCCGTCTGTTCTGGGGTGCTGCCACATTTGACCGCTTGATTCAGGCCGTAACAGAAGATACAGTGAAGAGGATCAAACCTTCAAACCGGAATAACCTTTTTTCAGACGGTCATTTCTAAAAAAAAAAGCAGCAGCCAATCAGTACAGCACATCTCACCTAGGACAGCCTCCAGCTCCTTGTTGTCCACATTGATGACAGTGGAAGTGACCAATCGGGGTCTGGTGAAGCCTACATCCTCAGCCAACTGCACTAGGTCCTCCCACCAAAGCGCGCCACTGATACACTCACCTAACAAAACAACAACCATAATTATTATTATTATGTTATTGGCTCTTGCATTTTGGTTTAGCTGTTGGATTTGATACAGCAGTGATACTCAGTCCTGGTCCTGGAGAGTTACAGTGGGTCCAGGTTTTCGTCGCAGCCTGAATGAACTCATCAACTGAACTTTAACACCTTTATAAGCTTAAACAGGTGTCACTGCCAAGCTGTGAGCTTCGCTGCGTAGTGGGTGACCAGTGATACAGTACGTACCCCACAGAACTTTGTGGCTTTTGATCTCATCTGAAAGTCTGCCACTGCAGTAGACATCACTGAAGTACAGCTCACCTCCCTCCTGACAACCGAAAGAAAAATAAATATCACCAAGCACGAGGTGAATTTATCAATTACATTTGTTTAGCATTTAAGTGACAAGTGTGAATGTGAATTCCCTTGCAATACCATGCCATGAAGGTGCATTGAAGTGTGTGAGTGTGTTTTGTGATTAGATACCTTTAGAACGTGGTAAGCCTCAGTCAGTACTTTCTTCTTGTCTGGGGAGAGATTCACCACACAGTTGGATCTGTAACACCAGAGAAAACATACATGGGTGACGGTATCAACAATCTTCTTTGTATTCTGAAAATGTGTATTCAATTGCTGTGATAATGACATGAAAAATTACAGAAATTCTTGAGTAAATGTTTGTCTTACATTATGATGTCAAAGGAGTTCTCCTTGAGACCAGCGTCCGTGAGAGCCTCAATGTACCCATGAACGAAATCCACATTTGGCTTCTTGTAACCAAACTCCTGCATGTGGTGGTCCACATACTTCCGGGCCACATCAAGCTACATAGAAAACAAGTAGTAGTGTTGTTTTGTTTTGTTTTTAGTAGAAAACTCCTTTCCCCCCCCGATAGTGCACTCAAAAACCATGCCCCTGAAACTAGAGTATAAATAAAGTTGTATTGAATTTGAATGGTCAGCCCCACAGATAATAGGCTTGATTTTCCCAGAATACAGTGTGTCCATGTGTCTACTCTATACCTGGTCCTCTGTCATGTCGATACCAGTCACATGACCCTTCTCTCCCACCAGCTGGCTGAGCATGTAGCAGTCCCTGCCACTCCCACTGCCCAGGTCCAGCAGCCGACAGCCCTCCAGACACTCTGGGACCACCAGCCCACAGCCATAGTACCTGGAGGAGAAAACACCAGAAAACCAGTTAGAAAAGTTAGACAAATGCATGTTATAGACATTAAGCATAACAATGTACTGTAAAGTGTAATAAAGGTCAACTAACTTTGAGGACACTTCAGGGTGAACCTTCTTCAAGGCCTGGCGGATGAAGGCAGAGATCGGTCTGGCAGGGGCGACGCACGCATCTGTCTTCAGGTCAGAGGTCTTCTTCAGTGTTTTTCCATAGTATTCCTAAAGTCAGTTCAATCATCTCAATGCTCTGCTGGCAAAGTAACGTTACAATAATGAACTCAGAATTCCAGAGATTATATAATTATGATATCAAACGCTTATTTAATAAATCAACAATTAATAACTAGTACCTATGCCGTTGCCCAGTACCTTGACATCCACATGAATCGTTGAATCAACGAAGACTTCTTTACATTCACTACAAAACAAAAAACAAAATGTACATTTTTACATTTTAACCATTTAGCAGACGCTTTTATCCTAAACGATTTACAATTAGAGATTACAGGGACAGTCTCTCTGGAGACAGACGCCACTGACAGAATAATTAAATAAGCAACACGCATGACAACAAGATAGTGTGTCAGGTTGTGATTATATAACTTTATTTCACCCACATAAACGATATTTTCACAACCGGTGTTTTCTACAACACCGTTATGTAACATACACAACTTTGTTTTACTGTGCATTTCTCTCCTTCAAAACAATCTTCAAGTCACCCAAGCGAGTAAGGTGTCAGAAATTGAATGCAACAGCGCCTGCGACTCGTTTTATTTGAACAGTAGCCTACCTGTTATTAGCCATCGTGATCTTTCGAGTTGGAGTCAGGACACCCGTTTACTTCCTGTGAAACAGACCACCCCCGGCCGCCTTCAGATTAAAGGTCGTTGCGACATTTGCTCCAATTTGTTATAGAATCAGCATAGAATGTTACATTTGATATCATCTGTATAATTATCTTATATCTATCGTTGCATCCGTTTTCATCTTACCTTACATCATCATGTCCTTGATTGCATATGCAATTCTTAATTCATTTATAATTTCCATCTGTACAGTAGGCCTAATTAATAGACATTATATGTATAACTAGCAGTGAGATAAATAGAAAAAGAAAACATGACAGGAGTCATTCAAGTTTTTAAATGCATGTTTATTGAACACGTGTCAATTTGGCTGCTGTTGTAGGCGTAATAAAGGGCTTATGAACAGAACACCAAAAGAAAATGTGCACAACCACCTAAGTGTTCATAGGCTTGGTGCCCCTGATTACAAGACTCTAGGGCCGGTTTCACAGACAAGGCTTGAACCTAGTTGTCGTCGTTGTCGTCCCCACACTGAGTATAGTGAATCACACTGTAAGTAGTACCTAGTTAGTGTAGAGTAGTGGGGATTATTCACCGAATCCATTGCATTGCAATATTTTGACTTGACTAGCGAGTGTGTGATTGATTTTTGAAATTGTATTTATATATATATATGTTACGGTACATGTGGGAATACAGGGCTGCCAAATTTCACCAAAAGTTTGGAGTGAGATTTTTTGGCGTGGAGTGACCCAAAACTGTGCGCGTTTTGGCAGCGGCGGCCCCTCTCTCCCACCCAATTATTTGTGCTAGTTTCCTGCAATTTTACATGTTGTTCATAATAAACCAGCACAAGAAATGAAAATAATCAACATTTTATAAAACAAGAAAAAGATTCTGGCAATATATCATATTTATGAAATCTTAATAAACAAATACAGTAGCCTACAGACTCTAAAAGAAAATTGGGCCCATCAACAGGACTCAAGCCCAATTTATGCTTCTGCGTAAAATCGATGGCGTAGCACATGATGGCTTGGTAGCACATGATTCTGATATGATTCCGACTCTCTCGGAGACCAAAATGCGGAAGCCATGACAGAAATGTCATTTACTTTTTCTGTAATTACTTATTAATAAAGATTTGAAAAATTATGATAACCATCGTATTATCTTAGTTTAATGTCATTTCAATGCATCATAGAACTTTTATTTACAACAAGCATAACAAAAAGAAATCGCTATTATGCCGCTTTGAGCTCCGTTGAGTTCCAACGGAGCGCCCTATGGAAGCGTCAGGCACAGCCTTCCTATAAGGAGCGCGATTCACATTTACGAGATGTACAATCCTGTTTATTTAGAAATAAATGATTAGTTACTGGGAGCCCCATGGCTGTTCGTTGGGCTTAAATTATATTTATGATAGACATATTTAATGTTAAGTTATCTATAAGAACTGTGATTGGTCCGCTTGGTAGCGTCATATTCCGACTCTCTCGTAAATGCGGAAGTCATGACAGAAATGTCATTTACTTTTTCTGTAATTACTTATTAATAAAGATTTGAAAATGTATGATAACCATCTTATTATCTTAGTTTACTGTCATTTCAATGCATTATAGACATTTTCTTTACAACAAGCATAACAAAAATACGTTTTTTGATCGCTATTATGCCGCTATGAGTACACCGACCAACGCGACGCGGTCCGCGGACCAACGTAGAACTATAAACTTGGAGAGCCCTTGCGTAGACGGCGTAGCCGTGCGTAAATTCGACGCAGGAGTATAAATCAGGCTTCAGCCCCTTGGTCAGCAGCAGAAAGACCCTTGGTCATCATCTTATATACAGTGCATTGCTCATAGATGGCTATCATGTTATACAGTACATACCAGGGTTATTCCTGGGTCAGAATGAGGGTTTGGTGGGTGAACATTTTTTTTGAGGGACCCCCAATTGTTGTATTTGTATTGTAAATTGTAATTATTATTATTAATGTACCTGGTTATGTTACAGTAGAGAAACAAAAAACAGTTACCAAAACTGAGTATTTACTAGCTAAGATTGGCAAAAGATTGGCGTGGTGCAACCGAAATTAGTAAACAACTAGTTTGAAACTAGCTAGTAACAACTAGGGGTTTAGTAACTACTAAATGCCTGCATTTAGTAATGACTTACGCCAAATTGGTGCAACCCAGTCCAGTAGGCTACCAGATACGATGTTGTAATGTATGCACATATTTTGCTACCACGGTTGCCCAACCGGTCTAAAAGCTGCCGAATCCACCCGTCCAGTGTGACCAAAAGTAGCCCAATCAGGCAACACTGCTTGCTACGTTCTTGCAGCTCGCGTGAACACAGGTTCTTCCATCAGCGCTCGCCTGCCGCTTCGATTGCAGACTCAAGTTAACGCGCGTGCAGAAAGATGCCACGAAACTCATGTCCGGTAGCTTTCTTTCAAGGAATTTCAAAAATAAAAGTCCCGTAAAACAATTGTTATTTCTCGCCGTGAGAAATAGAGGTGCGGCGTGAGAGCGTGAGAACTGGTTGAAATGCGTGAGTCTCACGGCGATTGCGTGAGACTTGGCAGCTCTGTGTGGGAAAACTAGGGTTACGGTTAGGTGCTAGGGTGCTACGGTTAAGGTTAGGGTTAGGATTAGGGGTAGGGTTAGGGTTAAGGTTAGGGTTAGGGTTAGACATGCCAGCATGTACCAAGTCACCCTAGCACCTAACCCTAACCCTAGTTTTCCCACATGTACCGTATTCCCACATGTACTGTAACATATATATTTACATTTTTCTGAATAAAAGTCTGACTTTGATTGGTTGCCGACTTGTTCCCGCTTTCACCAGCTGCTGTCATATATAGCTCGCCGAAGATGTCTACTCCAATGGTCGACATCACGACTGCAATTAACCCAGAACCTGCAATATCATCCAATAACATTGTGAGAGTTGTATTCACAAGGACGTTCCTTTTCGGAATAATTCTTCTCTTTCTCACAATTCTAGACTATTTGGAGCTCCATTGGGTCCAATGCCATGAATCCCAAGTTTAACCCACTGAACATTCCTGACAGACAGAGTAACATCCCAATAAAGATGACCTGAAGCCAGAAAGGCAACAGAACCTTCTTCTCATCCACCACGATAACCTTAGTGTCATCTCCATCATGGCATATCCAGGTGTTCTCCGTCCAAGCGTTGTGCAGACCAGTAGGCACGGCAGGTACCGAAGTGGCGACTTAAAGGTCTTTCGCTGGGGGTTTGACTTCAATTTCAACTACTACTACTATGATTATCCGAGGTCCTGATGCCGCAGGGATTGCCGGATGTATCCTCTGGTTATCCCCGACGAGCTGTCAATGTTCCCAACAACTCGGTTTCGCTCTTGTTCCGTAAATGCTATTTTGGACCAGGTCTCGTTGTTTATGTTTTGCTCGTATACCCTCAATTTTCTCACGAGACCGTTCGCTCACCCGCAGGTGGCCCCTGCCTGTTCCACTACGCGTCCGAAACTGATTACTTAAGCAATATCACACGAGAGGGAGTGTGTTATACTGAATATCAGCACGTGATTCGGTCATAGGTACGAGGCCGCAGGCCGAGTACCGAAGACAATCACAGCCGTGCTGATATTCAGTATAACACACGACCTCGAGTGTGATATTGCTTTTATACAACAGTTCTACAGTGCAGATTTATTAGTTAACAGTAATAAGTGACAACAGATTATGATTTGTTTGTTTATTTAATCATTTATTTTGGCTCAGTCAAGAAAAAATAGTTCCGCAGCGGGAAGCAAAGTTTCCCACAGAAGTGGGGGAAAAAACGTCAGATCAGATACATACACGGGTTATTTTGATAAACTGGACACATTTTGTGAATATACTGTATATGGTTACTTTCTCGCCTGAAAACATATTAAAACTTCATAAAATGACATATTAACACTTGTAGAGCCAAATTACAGCTTTTATTGATTGATTGATTGAAAACCTTTATTGTCCCCAATGGGGACATTTTGTTGTCAAACAGCTCAGTTAGGGCAGACAGAAAACATTCAATAAAATACATAAAACAGTGCAGGCTCAATAAGTAAAAAGTTCCAAGTTCCAAAGTTCCAGCTCCAGGTCTCCCCCACCCTGCAGGGCCTGGTTGTAGAGTCGGAGTGCAGCTGGAACAAAGGACTGTCCAAATCTTTTTGTACTTTGACGGGGGAGAACAAATCTGTGGCTGAACTTGCTCCTCATCCCCGCCAGCTCGCAGTACATCGGGTGGGAGGGATTGGCCAGCATGGCCGCCAGTTTTTTCCCCATCCTCTGTTCTGCCACCACCTCTAGGCTGTCCAGCCCTAGGACAGGCTAGGCCTAGGCTGTTTAGCCAATGGCGGCCAAAATTGAGGATTTAAAAACGGAGGGTTTTGCTTTGCTTGCTGATTGGCTATAATGTACTTCTTCTACGTTTTATGTGACAGTCTTTTTAGTAACAACTTGCGCATTACTAAGTATTTACTAGCTAAGATTGACAAACGATTGGTGTGGTGCAACCGAAATTAGTAAACAACTAGTTTGAAACTAGCTAGTAACTACTAGGGGTTTAGTAACCACTAAATGCCTACATTTAGTAATGACTTACGCCAAATTGGTGCAACCCAGGCCAGAACACAAACTAGCATACTTTGTATCGTGGCTAGCTACTTTGTATCGTAATGTAGTCTAATTAACGGTCATTTAATAGAACACCTGTGCGGCGGAGTGATACATATAGTTAAAAGTCCCAGTGCTGTTATACTATATATCGTAACTCATGGAATGCCTCTTGTCCAATCAAATTACTTGGTCGGAACTAACTGTTGTATAACAGGGGATAGTGTTGCGGCTGCACTGTTTGCCACCTTTTCAGAGCAGTGTACAGGGAGAGATGCGACAGGCGCACGTAGCCTCATATGTGCCAATATTCATTATGCAATTCAGTCGCTTTGTGTTTAAGCTATATTGTCTGCATACAAGGCTAGTCTGTATCTATTCTTTTAGAGAATATCTAAACATTTAGAATATTAGGTTTGTCTATAATAAGTAGGTTGCTGATGATTGTCTGAGTGAATGATGTGAGTCATGTGTAATAACGCACACATAATTGCATAAACTAGTTGTTAACTAGGTGTTATGACATCTTTGGGTGGGCATTTGGATAATTTGGATGGGCAACAACACATTAACAAATTAATTTGAGGGTGGGGTGGGGGGATGCAATTACAGAATTCCATTTTTATTTTATTTTTTTGTAGGCCTACATTTTTTATTTAGCTTTTATGATGGCCATTTGTATGATGAACAAGAGAGGAAAGCACATTTTTGGGGGGCTTTTCAGTAGGTTACAATAGAATAGAATGCACAGGGTCAGGCAGCAGTGAACTATAGGCCTAATAGTCTTCTGTCTAGGATAAAACGATGTCTAGGCGCAATATGATTAGCAAATGCAATGATTTTTTTTTTTAATTCATTTTTAAAATATTGAATACGTTATAATTATTATAATATATATATATATATATTATATATATTTTTTTTGATTATTATTATTATTCTTTTACTTTTTGTATTGGGTAGCCTGTGTTTAGAATGCAATTGATAGCTAGCTAGGGTCAATAAAGGTAAAAGAAGACAACAGTGAGTACGCTAGAATGGAGACAGTATACATAGGCTATAAATAAAAGTTCTGTTTGCCTACTGAGTGCAAGTAAATCACAGTCTACTTGTTGAATGTTGCGTTTAGTTTTAAGATGATGTTAAGTAAATGATCGAATCACCACATATTATGACAATGGTAAATGGACTTACTTATATAGCCTAGTGCTTTATTCCAAAGCGCTTTACAACGGCCTCTCATTCACCCATTCACACACACATACACACACCAATGGCGGCAAGCTACCATGCAAGGCGCCGGCCCGCTCATTGGGAGCAATTTGGGGTTCAGTGTCTTGCCCAAGGACACTTCGAGCAGTGGCGTAGGGGACGGGCCCGCAAGCGACGCACCGCGGGGGGGCCCCCAGTCTCTAGGGGGCCCCCTAACATTGGATACTGTGGTGGGTTGACATAATTCACCCACGGTGGGTTGGGAGTATTGTTCCGCACGGACAGTTAAGTGCGTGGTACCCGAGTTGTTTATTCAGTTACTGCTTGAGTGTGTTGTTGACAATCGTTCATGTCCTTCATTAAACGTTTAGCTTTGTCATTTGATACGCCGCCTACGACTCCCGTCTCTCGGCACTACGATACAAACTTTTTTATTGAAAAAAATGTTAGGCAGCGAGACACAAGACCCTGCAGAAAAATGAGCAAGCGAAAGTACCTCAGTGGTGCGCAAAAACGGCAAGAGCAATATAAAATGTAACAAAATGCAGCGAAACTTCCCAAAATGTCATATTTTCTCACAAACCGACCCAAAGCAGCTTCTGCGACTGACGCGGGTAGGGATGCAGTTAGCCCTGGGTCAGGGACGAACGTCGTGGATGCACCTGTTGCACCGCTGTGGAGGTCAGTGTTACTGACCCGGCCGAGAGATCGTTTTCAAAACTCAAAATGATCAAAAGCTATCTGAGAAGCACCATGTCCCAGGACAGACTCTCCAGACTAGCGATTCTCAGCATTGAAAGCCAGCGTGCACGTCAAATGGATTTAACAAACATACTATGTTACATAGTGAAGGACTTCGCACAGACGAATGCCAGGAGGAGAGGACGTGTTGGTCATTGTTAAAGGTAAGAATGGTCTATTATTAGTTGATATTATTAGAGATATGTATTAATCTATGAATCAAATTAACTCGGGGTGGTGGGTAGCCTGTCGGTCTGTTCTTGTTGCCGTTTGTGTATGAGGACATGTCACACACACAGTCACACATACGGTGTCAGAATATGATTCTGAGCAAACGGCCAGTGCGTGAGGGGACGGGCGCGTGAAGCGGCGGGCTGGACAAACACGGAGCATCTGTCAGGAGACGGAAGGTGGTCTGTAATGTACATACAGATTCATACATAAACTACAGAATGACAGTGTTTGATCACATGCTAGTCGTCGTGTAAAACCCACATTAATGACAATTAATATTACAGCTGTCATTTCATTGACTCACAAAGTAGTTTTGTTGACTTCAGCTCGCTAGCTAGTTGCTAGTAGCCCGCTAGCTTGACAACTTGCTAGCAGCAGCAGCTCATTTATATATCTTAGCAAGTCAGTAGTTACTAGTCAGTAGTTACTAGTCAGTAGTTACTAGTCAGTAGTTACTAGTCAGTGAATTGGAGGGACCATCATGACCACCATGTCCACTGGCAGCAAGACCAGAGCTCGTAGGAGGGCTTGGTAAGTTTGCAAGACAATCAGTGACACATCAACATTTCCCCAGGAACTTGGCTAGATATGGTAAAGAAGAAGAACTAGTGAAAGGCTACTCCAGGCTATTCAGCTTGACATAATAGCTATAAACCAGGCAGCATTGCATGGTAGATGGTCAAGGCCAATGTATAAACTAGATGTGTCACCAATAGGTTAGGATCTCTCTCCCCCCTCTCCTCTTGATCTCCTTTCAGCATTGTTGCTTGGCAACAGACATCCTGGGATGGGAGCTTGGGTAGGGCTTTGACAGTGTCCGAATTGTCAGACCAAAAGGGTTGTTTGTTATACTTATACTTAAAACATAGAATTTCTGCTTAAAATTGTATACATTAGTCCTCTTGAAAAATGTTCCCTCATTATTGTTTAACTTGGGCTATTGGATCTAACAGTTATTAACATTAATTAACCATACAACTCTTGGTCTTGATTTTTCAGTGGAACCATAGACCATACACTGTGCAAAAAGGAATGCATGGAGTTAAAATATCACAAAACATTGCAGAAAGTGAAGTGGTCCAGGGAAGAGGTAATGTTTTACCCCATAGAGTTGATTTATGTTGTAACCTTTTCTTGATATTCAGTTCAGGGTAGGAAAAAAAAAAAAAGTTTTAGTAGAAGGCGATAATAGGGAGAAGGTTTTTCCTTCTATCAGTGGCCCCGGGCCCGAGCTAGAGTACTCTTCCTGCAACGAATAGTGGACTGCTGATTCACATGCTTAGTATTCAAATGTATTGATTGTAAGTCGCTTTGGAATAAGGCGTCTGCTAAATGCCAAAAATGTAAAAATGTAAATGTAAAATAAGCTCATACTTTTTAAAAATGTATTTAATATTTATTTATCGTCCCACTTCAATCCTGTCAGATCGACCCAACAGGTCCCTAGTCCCATAGGGCCCCCGCTGTTCTAGACAGGGCCAGAGAGAACTAATCATACCTGTCATTGTTGTCATGGTCCCTCTCTACAGGACCCTGTAGCCTGGAGCAAGGTGGCGGAGGAAGTGACCTCGCCACTGAGACAGGAAGCTACGCCCCTGCCCTGCCGCGACATGCAGGAAGTACCTGGTTATGAGCTGTGTGACGACTCAGGCCCCGTCTCCGACCTGAGCAGGAGCGACATAGAGCTCCTGTCCGCCTTCTCCCCCTCCGTGTCCAGGCTGAGCACCTCTCACTCCACCCTGACGAGCAGTGACTCGTCTCCCCAGCTGACCCCCGCCAAGACCGTGGCCTTCTCTCCTTCTCAGGTAGGACCACCTCCTCATCTGGGCTGGTCGTCTCACCTGGGGTCACCTGGGGTTAGACCACCTGGCCCAGATTAAGACCCTTAGTCCTGGATTTAGAGAGTCTTCATCAAGTCTGGGGAAAAACAATCTTGGCTTAAATCTTTAATGTTTTTGTCTTGTCTGGTGATATTTGAAGAGAAATGAAAAACAGTTTTCACCCACCCCCAAAAAAGCAAAGGTTTCTAAACTACAATGAGTGATTTATGTTGTAACCTTTTCTTGATATTCAGTTCAGGGTAGGAAAATAAGCTCATACTTTTTAAAAATGTATTTAATATTTATTTTAATAGAGTCCCATTGAGACCAGGGTCTCTGTTACAAGGGAGCCCTGCATAAGCATAATTTACAGTGACATATATACACAATTCCAACATTATAAAACACAGGAAAACATTTTCAACAGAGATCAACATTTAATGAAAAGTTAATACAGTGACACATGTCCCAGAGCTGGTTATCTCGAACCAGAGGAAGGTTGGGATCAGTTAGGGGTTTATGCTACATTCAAGTACTCCTCAAAAATTGGTAATTTGAGCATTTTGAACTCAGAAACCTGTGTACCTTTGAGATCTCTAAATTCCCATATTTGGCACTAATCTCAGAATTAGTCAACAGAGAGCTCTACGCTAAATCCAATGCTAAGTCTTGGTGGGAAGCTCAGAGTTTCAGAGGAGCACTTGAATGCACCATGGACATGGCATGGAACTGAATGTGTTTGACACACGTGTTTGCTACCATTCCTTATTCCATTTCATGCATTACAATGAGCCCATCCTCCGATTTCTACCTCCACCAACCTCCACTGTAGTCTTCCTACGCATTTCTCTGGTTCAGAGTATCTGTATTCATCTCTTGATTTCAAGGATGAGAAGCTGAAGAGGCTGGTGGAGCAGGATGAAGACTATGACTGGAGTCTCATTGCAGATAAATTCAAGGTAAACAAACATTGTGTAACACCAGTGGAGGCTTGTGGAGGTAGAAATCGGAGGACAGGCTCATAGTAATACATGGAATGGAATGAGGAAAAAACGCTTTGAGTTGAGCGACAAACCAGACAAATTATTAGCTCGCCAGCTTAGGGGTATTCAGGCCAAGCGAATGATTAATACAATTAAAACCAATACGGGTTCTATAACCACAGATCCCAAAAAAATCAACGAGTGCTTCCGTGAGTTTTATGAGAATCTCTACTCCTCGAAAATCACAGCTGATACAGCGCAAATCTCAGATTTTCTTAGCGCTCTCCGCCTGCCTAAATTGAGTACCTCTGCACAAGTTGAATTGAACACAGAGATAACTTTAGAGGAGGTTATGGAAGCAATACGCTCTTTCCCTAACGGGAAGGCCTCCGGACCAGACGGGTATGGCATAGAGTTCTATAAAGCATACTCGGACAAAGTCTCTCCCATTATGTTAAGGATGTTTAATCATTCTATTGCTACAGGGCGTCTCCCTGAATCCCTGTATTTGGCTAATATATCCCTGTTATTGAAGAAGGATAGGGAGGAAACCGATCCAGCCTCGTACCGTCCTATTGCCCTCCTCGGAAACGACCTAAAGGTGTTCACTAAGATTCTTGCAAACAGACTCAATAGATGTATTGCAACTATAATCCACCCTGACCAAACTGGATTTATCCCTGGAAGATTTTCCTTCTTTAATATCAGACGACTGATGAATGTAATGTATTCTAAATATGACAATGACTCCAATGTTGCTGTTTTGGCACTCGATGCCCAGAAAGCCTTTGATCAGGTTGAATGGAGATACATTCTAACAGTATTGAAAGAGTTTGGCCTGGGTGACAATTTCACCTCTTGGGTTGACATGCTATACACCAGCCCAACAGCTTCGGTTATATAACCAATTCTGATAAATCACCCACCTTTGCCTTACATCGCTCCTGCCGTCAAGGCTGCGCATTGAGCCCGTTGATTTTTGCCCTTGCCATAGAGCCCCTCGCTGTTAGCATAAGGAATCATCCCTCTATAGCCCCATTGATGCTAGGAGGGGTGGACCACCGCATCTCGCTCTACGCGGATGATGTGGTTCTACTTCTCTCCCGGCCTAAAGAATCTCTTCGCCTTTGCTAGACCTAATTAAAGAGTTTGGTGAACTTTCTGGGTACACTATAAACTGGGACAAAAGTGAATTCATGCAGCTTAAAGGGAGGTTAAACCCAACATTTGTTAAAGATGTCCCTTTTCACATTACTACAGATACAATTAAATACTTAGGCGTGGTCATCCCTAAAGACCCCAAATTGATTTATAAACTGAACTATCTGAATATGGTAGACAAATTGAAATCTAACGTTGAAACCTGGAGGCTATTACCTTTATCCATGATAGGACGAGTCAATGCAGTTAAAATGGTGGCTCTCCCCAGGTTTCTATACCTCTTCCAGAATCTTCCTATATTTTTGCCAAAGTCTTTCTTTAAGTTACTAGACTCTATTGTCCTTCCATTTGTCTGGGGATACAAAATACATCGTATAGCCAAGTCACACCTATTTAAACCCAAAAGTGCAGGGGGCCTCAATCTACCTAATTTCCAAAACTATTATTGGGCTGCCAACTGTAGAGCATTGATGTACTGGCAAGGGGCGTGCTCAGACAACCCCACCATCTCTACCCCTTCTTGGCTTGCAATAGAACAGAACCTTCCCAAAAGCTCTCTCCACGCTCTTCTCTTTGCTAAGAGCCCCCAAAAGCCGCCTCGGGTAATAACTTCATGCTCATCAACTCTCTTAAAATCTGGTATCAAATTAGAAAAGTGTTTGCTCTGCCTGACTTCTCTACCTCCACCCCTGTTTGCAACAACCACGCCTTTCCCCCTTCTCTAACTGATAGAACTTTCACTATTTGGAGGAACAAAGGTATCATCACAATTGCAAACCTTTATATAGAGAATTCGTTTGCCACTTTTCCACAGCTGAGGGAAAAGTTTACACTCCCAGCATCCCATCTCTTCCGTTACCTCCAGATAAGAGACTACGTCCGGACCAACCTACCTAACTTTGAGGTGATCCCTGACGCTGTCAACTTATACACTCTCATGAATCAGGCCCCTCAGTCAAGGAGGCTTGTCTCTAGATTTGTTGATGTTTTTACAACACATGACCCAATCTCCACGCAACACTTAAAAGAAGCATGGGAAGAAGATCTGGGTATAACAATTGATGACGAGAGCTGGGAAACGAGCCTTAATGCTAACCACAGCTGCTCTATAAACTCCCGACACCAACTTATCCAATTTAAAGTGGTTCACAGACTGCACTACTCCTGTACCAAACTACACTCATTTTACCCCTCTGTATCCCCAGTTTGCCCGAAGTGTAAATCAGCTGAGGGCACACTGGGTCATCTTTTCTGGTCCTGCCCTAAACTAAATAAGTTCTGGTCAGATATTTTCAAAAGCTTTTCTGATGTATATAGCTGTGACCTCACACCTGACCAGTGTTGGGCACGTTACTTTTAAAAAGTAATTAGTTATAGTTACTAGTTACTTATCCCAAAAAGTAACTGAGTTAGTAACTGAATTACTTCATTATAAAAGTAACTAGTTACTAGGGGAAGTAACTATTGCGTTACTTTTTACCACGGTGCAGTGGGCTAGCCGTGGTGTCAGTCAGCCAAATGTGACAAGGAAAAGCTTACCCACTGCCAGATTAGAAGATAAATGTGCCAAAGTGTCCCTATCAGGAAGAAAATAATTTAGATTTTTTTTTTCTGAGCAGGTTTCAGCAGGGATCTTTTCATATTTATTGCACTTCAACAGACCACAACTGGTAGACATACTGTACTTCAAGTATTTTCTTCATTACAAAAGTAAACATTTAACAATATGAAGTGCTTTTAAATCTTTGTAGTGTAAATTAAATAAATCAAACTGTCACACAACTTCAGACAACTGTTAGATATACTGTAACTTCAAGTATTTTCAACACAACAAAAGTAAACAGTTAAACAATATGAAGTGCTTTTAAAGTAGTACTGAAAAAGTAAGACATGAATTTCTTGGACAAATCCAACTTTAGCTCCTAAACATTCATTCATTCATCTATCCATCCGTACACTCCTTCCTAACACTCATCCATCCATGCATGCATTCATTCATCCAGCCAACCCAGTCATCTAACATCCTAGCCAATATGAAGTGCTTTTAAATCTTTGTAGTGTAAATTAAATAAATCAAACTGTCACACAACTTCAGATAACTGGTAGACAGACTGTAACTTCAAGTATTTTCAACACAACAACAGTAAACAGTTAAACAATATGAAGTGCTTTTAAAGTAGTACTGAAATCCATCCATACACTCCTTCCTAACACTCATCCATCCATGCATGCATTCATTCATCCAGCCAACCCAGTCATCTAACCATCCTAGCCATTAAACCAGTGATTGTATCTTAAAAGCAGAAGCTTTTCAAACTTCTGGTCAGAGAGCCTGTTCCTCTTTGGAGTGAGGACGAGCTTCCCCAGGCTAAACAGTCTCTCTACGGGGGCGCTGGATGGAGTGGCTGCATTGTATTTCAGTGAAATTTTCTTTATCCGTGGAAATCCATTAAGAGTGTCCACCCCTTGTCCTCCTGATTTGAGATAATCCATAACTTCACTTTCAGCAGTAGCAGAGGGGTCATCCTCATCCTCAAAGGAAAAGAACTCCTCTATGGCTGAGTCAGTGAGTGTTGGTGTGCTGGTAGTACCTGTTTGCTGGTCTTCGTCTTGGACACTTTTCCGGCACTCTGCCAGCAGACTTGCCTTGGCCTTATCCTTCCTGTCCTGTGTCCGCAGCCAACGTAGTTTAAACCTGGGCAGAGTCACAGCAGCCAAGACAGCATTGTCGCTTTCCAGCACCTCTGCAAATCTTGTTTTGATTGCCTGAAATGATACATAATGCAAAGAGCATATTATACTGACTGTCTTACACACACACACAAACAAACACACACACACACACACACACACACAAACCATATTTAAAAACTTTTCATAATGTATGGATGCATTTAATGTATTTAAAGATAAATACTAGTTCTTACCTTGACAACTGCCTCTGGGAGGTCAACAAGGATTTGCAGGCCACTCTTCAGTTCCAGGGTCTTGAACATCAGTGTCTCGAGCGTGGGTAGGAGTGTGCCATGGAAACAGTGGTCTTCTCCCTGAAGAATGTCTAAGGCCACTGTTAGTGGCTTCATTACACTACAGTACTCCCTGATGAACTGATGCTCTCGTTCTGTGATGGCTTTCAACCCGAACTTGGAGGAGATGGTGTTCAGCTCGACTATAGGGATCTCACAGATTCGAACAAGGGCATCATAGAACGAGTTCCATCTTACATTTACATTTACATTTTTGGCATTTAGCAGACGCCTTATTCCAAAGCGACTTACAATCAATACATTTGAATACTAAGCATGTGAATCAGCAGTCCACCATTCGTTGTAGGAAGAGTACTCTAGCTCGGGCCGGGGGCCACTGATAGAAGGAAAAACCTTTTCCCTATTATCGCCTTCTACTAAAACCTTTTTTTTTTTTTTTACTGGAGAAACTGAGAAACAGTACAAGGGGGGCAATAGAAGTTCTAGGGACACAGTAGAGGGGAAAGCGGGTGTCTTTAGGAGACGTAGAGGTGAGGGTCGGAAGATGTCTCAGGAGGAGCAGTTAAGATGTAACCTGAAGAGATGGGTCTTCAGTCTACGACGGAAGATGGGTAGTGACTCTGCCGTTCTGACAGCCGTGGGGAGCTCATTCCACCAGCGGGGAGCCAGTGTTGTGAAGAGACGTGATCGGGCAGCCCGACTGCTGTGTAGAGGAGGAGGGGCCAGTCGGCCAGCCGAGGTGGAGGAGCGGAGTGAGCGGGCAGGGGTTTGGAGGGTTACCATTTCCTTCAGGTAGGCAGGGGCTGTCCCTTTAGCTGCCTGGTATGCAAGCACCAGGGTCTTGAATCTGATGCGAGCTGCTATCGGGAGCCAGTGCAGGGTGCGAAGGAGAGGGGTGACATGCGAGTATTTGGGGAGGTTGAATACCAGCCGGGCAGCAGCATTCTGGATGAGCTGCAGAGGTCTAATGGCTGAAGCGGGGAGCCCCGCCAGGAGTGCATTGCAGTAATCCAGGCGGGAGATGACCAGTGCCTGGATCAAGAGTTGCGCTGCCTCTCTGGTAAGGAATGGTCGTATCCTTCTGATGTTGTAGAGGAGGAATCTGCAGGAGCGAGCCGTTGCTGCAATGTTCTCCGCACAGGATAGTCGGTTATCCAGGATCACTCCAAGGTTCTTGGCTGTCAGGGAGGGGGTTACAGTAGAGTTCTCCACTGTGATGGAGAAGTCTTGGAGAGGGCAGGCTTTCCCGGGGATGAAGAGGAGCTCAGTCTTGTTAAGATTGAGCTTGAGATGGTGGTCAGCCATCCAAGTTGAAATGTCAGCGAGACATGCTGAGATACGGGTTGCCACGTGTACATCAGACGGGGGGAAGGACAGGAAGAGTTGAGTGTCGTCTGCGTAGCTGTGGTAGGAGAGCCCATGTGAAGAGATTACCGAGCCAAGAGACTTGGTGTAGAGGGAGAAGAGTAGGGGCCCTAGGACGGAACCCTGGGGAACTCCAGTGGAGAGGGTTCGTGGAGAAGATAGCGATTCTCTCCAGGTCACCTGGTAGGAGCGGCCCGCCAGGTAGGAAGAAAACCAGGAGTGTGCGGTGCCAGAGATGCCCAGGTCTGAGAGGATGGAGAGAAGGATCTGGTGATTGACTGTGTCGAAGGCAGCAGACAGGTCAAGGAGAATGAGAACAGAGGAGAGGGAGGAAGCTTGGGCAGAGTGGAGGGCTTCCGTGACAGCAAGGAGCGCAGTCTCAGTGGAATGCCCAGCCTTGAAGCCGGATTGGTGGGGGTCTAAGTGATCCATCTTCCGGAGATAGTCAATCAGTTGTTTAGATGCCGCGCGTTCAAGGGTTTTGGAAGGGAAGGAGAGAAGGGATACCGGTCTGTAATTGTGGACAGATGATGGGTCAAGGGTAGGTTTCTTGAGGAGAGGCTTGACTCTGGCTATTTTGAAGGCCGCTGGGACAGATCCAGTGGATAGGGAGGAGTTGATTAGGGTGGTAAGGTAAGGAAGGATGTCGGCGGAAATGGATTGGAGAAGGGGGGAGGGGATGGGGTCAAGAGGGCATGTGGTTGCCCGCTTTGATGTGATAAGTGTGAGAATCTCATCGGGGGAGAGGGGGGAAAAAGATGACAATCCAGAGATCGAGTGTCGAGGGGGGAGTTTGGAAGGGGTGTTAGCATTGTTAGTGGGAACAGTGTTAGCATTGTTAGTGGGAGGAGGGAGCGGTGGGGGGAGAAAGGTGCTGCTGATGTCGTCCACCTTTTTTTCAAAGTAGGTGACAAAGTCATCGGCGGACAGGGAGGAAGGAGGAGGGGGAGGAGGTGGATTAAGGAGTGAAGAGAAAGTGGAGAACAGTTTTCTAGGATTAGAGGCAGAAGAATGTATTTTTGAATGATAGTAGGATGTTTTAGCAGCTGATGCCGAGGAGGCGTAGTTGGCAAGGAGAGAGTGATAGAGGTTAAGGTCATCAGAAAGGCCAGTTTTTCTCCATTTCCTCTCAGCTGCTCTGAGCTCTAGTCTACAAGCATGTAGCGTTTCAGAGAGCCAGGGAGCTCGAGGAGAGGATCGAGCTGGCTTCAAGGTTAGTGGACAGAGGGTGTCGAAGGATGAGGTGAGAGCGGACAGAAGGGTTGAGGATGCCGCATCAGTGGATAGAAGGGAGAAGGATTCGACAGAGGGTAGGGAGGATAGGACAGAAGAAGAGAGGGCGCTGGGGGACAGGGTACGTAGGTTACGACGAGAGGGTCTTAAGTGGTTAGAGGCTGAGAGGGAAGAGGAAGTTTTGAGGGGAAGGGAGAAGGATATAAAGTGGTGATCAGAAACTGGAAGAGGGGTAACGGTAAGGTTGGAAGTGTGGGAAGATCTGGTGAAGACAAGGTCGAGCTGATTGCCTGCCTTATGAGTCGGGGGAGAGGGGGACAGGGTAAGGCCGAAGGAGAGGAGAAGGTCAAGTACTCCAGATGAGAGAAGCTTCTCAGATTGGAAATTGAAGTCACCTAGTAGTACGAGCGGAGTGCCATCATCAGGGAAAGAGCTGAGAAGGCCATCCATCTCGCCTAGGAAGTCACCGAGTTGGCCTGGGGGGCGATAGATGACGACAATGTGGAGTTTGACCGGGGAAGAGACAAAAGCAGCATGAAATTCAAAGGAGGATGTAGACAAGTGTGCCAGGGGAAGGACAGTGTGTGACCACTTGGGCGAGATGAGGAGTCCTGTGCCTCCCCCTCGACCAGAGGGTCTAGGGGAATGAGAAAAGGAGTAGGCGGCATCTTGTAGTGCAAGGGACTAGCAGCTTCCTTGCGATGACATCATCCACGGTCTCTGCGGCCACCGTTGAACGGCTAGCCTTGTTCCATAAGCCTGTGCATTTTGTCGTAGCACTTCTGTATATTGCTTTTGCTTCTGGTCTTGACAGTAGCCACTTGTCAACATCAGTACATGAAACCAGGTTTAATGTGTGCGATGCACATCTCTGATGTGGCGGCAAAGTAATCACAGCATCATCATCACCAACACTGTTTTGCAAGACATCATTAATGTTCATAAAAGTCACCTCATCCTCATCCTCCCCAGAGTCATCCTCCTTGGCTGGCTGGTACATTTTGAAGGCCTTGACGAAATTAGAGCCATTATCCGTGACAGTTGATGTTATTTTGTGGGATATGCCATAGGATGAGTGAATGTAGTCAAGTTCAGTTGCAATACTGTCGTGAGTATGACGGCCCTTGAATCGTCTGCATGCCAGGGCTGCTTTCCTTCGTTCCATGCTATGTGGATGAATCCAATGCGCGGTCACGCCAAGATAGCTTTTATTATGTGCAGTCCAAATGTCTGCAGTTGTAGAGACATATTCTATCTCTTCAAATTTATTTTGGAGCTCGGCATTCATTTTGGCGTACTCGGCGTCTATATATTTAGAAAACGTCTTTCTGCATGGCGGACCGGCCCCTCCTCTCGCCGGTATATTGGCAATTAGGGCTCTGAAGGAGTCAGAATCAACTGTTGATAACGGAAGCATGTTCTCAACAACATACCTGCCTATCATTCCGTTCAGTTCAGTCTGTGTCACAAGTTTTTGTGGAGCTGACGCAGAAAAATCCAGCTTTAGCTGCTTGGACGGCGTGGCTCCGTGTCCTTCTTTGTTAGCGGAGCTCACGTTTGCCACACCTGGCCTGCTATCATCATCAACGGTTTTAGCCACTAGTTTTGTAGAAGCGTGTGCCGTTGAGAGATGCTTCATCAGGTTAGAGTTGCTTACAACGGACGTGGACAAACATTTAGCTCCGGGACATAAAGTACACTTCACATGTACGTTTTTACATTTTACCTCAATGAGGTTGAAATAGTGCCTGTACTTCCACCATGAAAACGCCACGTTCACCTCAGAACACTCGGGACTCGCCATTGCTGCTTGTCTCTCTCTGATAGTTTGAGTGTGTGTGTGGTGCTGTGCGCGCGTGTGGTTTGTGTGTAGAAACATCCGCACAACACTGAACTATGGTTGGCTCTACCATACCCAATCATGATCACTTAAGCGGTTGTCTCGCCCCTCCCCTCCCCAACAATCAAAAACACCTTTGCAGCTGTGACTGAGGTCGGATGACAATGAGAAGCTTCAGTAAAGTAACTAGTAACGCGCCGCATTGAATTACCGGTAACGGTAACGGCGTTATAACGATGGAAATAGTAATCAATTAGATTACCCGTTACTGAAAAAAGTAACGCCGTTAGTAACGCCGTTTATTCTAACGCCGTTATTCACATCACTGCACCTGACTCATACACTGCAATCCTAGGGGAAACCAAACATCATTTAACTCTGTCTCATTATGAACAGAAGACTATACAATGGCATGGTTGTTGCAAAGAGGAATATACTCACACTATGGAAGGGTGAAGAAGTACCTGTGTTTAAAACTTGGTTAGCAGAGATCACCAATCTGCTACACATGGAAAAGATCCAATACACTGTCGCTCTCAAATCTGC
This sequence comes from Nansenia antarctica, assembly GCF_963989245.1. Classification (NCBI taxonomy): domain Eukaryota; kingdom Metazoa; phylum Chordata; class Actinopteri; order Argentiniformes; family Microstomatidae; genus Nansenia; species Nansenia antarctica. The sequence goes on from NC_137675.1 coordinate 14,353,598, forward strand.
AATCTTTGACAGGATATGGCAACCATTTATATCTTATTTATCGAAGCTGCCCTGAATTTTGTAATGCCTTTACGCTGTCAACTTATACACTCTCAGGAACCAGGCCCCTCAGCCAAGGAGGCTTATCTCTAGATGTGTTGATGCTGATGTTGATATACTATATATGATGTTGATATGTATATGATGTTGATATACTGTGTATTTATATATATACTTTTTTTTTTTTTTTACTTACCCCGAATCCCATCACGGGCGTCTTTCGAAAAATGGTGCTGATCTTTATTTCTTTCTTTTACATCTAAAGAGCAGTTAGTTATGTTGTTACTGTTTGTTTGTTTATTTATTTATCTCTTAATTGTTTTTGTTACTGTCCTCGTGCTTGTTTAATTTGTTTAGGGGTGGAGGGAAGGGGGAGGTGGGGGGGTTTATTGTCCTTGTGATGTATCTTGTATATCCCTGTAAACTGAAAATGCATAAATAAAATATATTTTAAAAAAAAAAGTTTACAGTTCAACAGTCGCGGTGACTAAGGAGGAAACAGTCACCACATTTAAGTCAAAGACTAGCTCATTTGGGCGAGTGGACTAATTGGTGAAGTGTTGCGCTTCAAGAAAGAAGAATTGGAAACTACGCCGATGTTTACCTCCGTTTGAATGGAACCGAGCGGACCAGTGGATAACTCGACTTCAGTAGGCTATCCATTTCAGATAATGGAATGAAAATTTCAGTTTCAGAGCTCTGGGTGAGTGATTGAATTGCCACAGCTGAAATCTGTCGTTGAGTGGTGAGTAGCCAAGTCGCTGGAGATAATTTGTTTGAAAACAAAGCGTAAACAAATGACTGAATACAATGGCTACAGCGCAAAGTAAAAATTGTGATGACGCACAGCATCTGGTGGGCGTGGCTACTGCCAGCCCTGTGAAAATGAACCCAGAGGATTTAAAACGCAAAAGGCAGCTCACGGCAAAAGCCTTGCTAGACAAAATAGACACTTTGCAAACAAAAAGAAAATGTCATTTGAACAAAGCAAACAAGTTAAAGGAGACTATTAATAAACTGATGTCTAGCAGCAACAAGGATTGTAAAGAACCAGTGAAATGCGAGTTTGACAAGTTTAAACTGATGTGCCATGACGCACAAAATGCACACACAACCCTATTACCTTTGCTGCCAGCCGATGAAGCTGACAAGCATGAAGTGTGGTATAAAGCCAAAACGTTGAGTGTCAATGAATTTACAGATGTGGTTACAAAATGGTTGGAATGTGAAATGGATAATGAATCAACTGGTGCAGTTACAAAACGGTTGGAAAGCAATAATGGTGCTCATGATGTTGATGGAGCTGTCAATCACTACAAAATTGACGACGAAGATGAGGTGCATCCTTATGACAGTGTTTCTAATGTGGGAACGCAGGTTTCAAGTAAACGATCACAGAAGAGCCGTGGCAGCTCAAGGAGTGGCCGATCTTCTACAGTCTCGTTAAAATGCATTGAAGCTGCAGCCGAGAAAGCTGCACTAGAAACGCGCGCTGCTGCTTTGCGTGACAAACATGTATTGCAGGAGCAGGCTGAGCAGCTTCGGAGGAAACAGGAACAGCTTGAACTTAACACCGAGATTGCAGTGTCCTCTGCTAAACTAGCAGTGTTTATGAAATCTGATGGAGGGAGTTCAATTAAAGAATCGTACACAAAGGAAAGGAAAACACCTCTCAATCCTGGGGCCAATGAATTCAATCAATTTCCAAGCACTATTATGAAAAACATGCATGTGCAGCCAAAGCAAAATATAGGCCTACAGTCTCATTCACAATCCAACCAGAAGGCATCAAGGTTAAAGAGACATGGAACAACAAACCAAATGATGGATTCTGGACAGGTCATGGAATCTTCCCACATTCTGGATGCTGCACAGGTCATAAAATCTCCTCACATGCAGATTTCACACAGTCAGGATTCTGAACATGCCGTTCAATCTTCTCACGGTCAGGCTAACCGTGGTGTTGTACCTTCTCCTAACACCCAGGACGGCAATATTTACAGTCTACTTCAATCACAAAATCAAATAACGGAGCTCTTGGTGCAACAGCAAAACATGAATTCCCTTCCAATAAGAGAAATTCCAGTGTTTCATGGAGATCCTCTGTCATACAGAGCTTTCGTCCGAGCATTTCAACACTGTGTGGTAAATAAGACCAACAACAAAGGTGATTGTTTGTACTTCCTACAGCAGTACACAAGAGGGCAGCCTCAGGAGCTAGTCCGCAGTTGTCAACTTATGCCTCCCGACAGAGGTTATGAAAGAGCAATGGAACTGCTGCAGGAGCATTTTGGGGATGAGTTGAAAATTACCGCTGCATATGTGGACAAGGTGCTTGGCTGGCCATTGGTGAAGGCTGAGGATGTCAAAGGACTGCAAGCATATTCACTCCTTTTGCGTGAGTGCTGTAACGCAATGGAAGAATTGAAATACATCAATGAACTTGACATGCCAGCTAACATGCGAGCCGTGATCCAGAAACTCCCCTACAAGTTGAAAGAAAAATGGAGAACAAAGGCGTGTGAGCTTTGGGAGCGCCATCAGCGCAGAGCTCAGTTTTTAGATATTGTTCTTTTTGTTGAGCGCCAAGTGAGAATTGCATCCGAACCTATTTTTGGAGATTTACAGTACAGTAGCTATGAAAAGCCTGTAGAGAATAAACCATTTGGTGACAGGAACAGATCACCATCAAGGGTCAAGGGAAATGCCTATGCTACATCTATTGTAAACACTGAACAGAGTGATGTTGCAGAGTCTACAAGCAATGACAGAAGCAAGAGACAAAGTGTACAGTACAAGACTACAAAATCAAATCTGTGTCTGTGTTGCTCCCTTGAGCATGGTTTGGAGCAATGCCCACAATTGGAAAAGAAAGCACACACACAGAAGATAAGTTTCCTGAAGGAGAAAGGCGTTTGTTTTGCTTGTTTGCAAACTGGACATATGAGCAAACACTGTGAAAGGCGCATGAGTTGCAAGGTGTGTGGTCAGAAACATCCAAGTGTTCTCCACATAAACAAGGAAAAGGAAATTGACACAGATGGGCTACAGAAAAAATCAAGTGACCGCACACACGTCTCTACCTTTTCTGGACATACAGGAGCCGGTAGCAGTGACGGCATTCTCTCAATCCTCCCAGTGCAAGTTAAGTCCTCCAAAGGTGACATAATAATTCAAACATATGCATTTTTGGACCCAGGAAGCACTTCAACATTCTGCTCTGAAAGCTTGATGACAAGGTTGAAAATGACTGGAAGGAGAGTAAAGGTTCAGTTGCGTACCATGGCGCCAGATCAGGAAGTTTCAAGCTTTATTCTTCAAGGTTTGGAGATTGCTGGCTGTAACGATGGACAGTTTTACAGCCTTCCTGAAGCTTTGACCCAAGAGAAAATGCCTGTGTCAACATCTAATATAATCTCAGATGAAGAAGTGGCGAAGTGGTCATATTTGAATGGCATCTGCATCCCTCACATCCAAGCCCAGGTGGATTTGCTGATTGGCACCAATGCCTCCAGGCTAATGGAACCCTGGGAGGTGGTGAACAGTGTTGGAGAGGGGCCGTACGCTTTTAAAACCCGGCTGGGATGGGTGATAAGTGGACGCCTCCAAGGAAAGTACTTACATTATATTAAGTATATTATTATTATAATATACAATTATAATTGTATTTGTTAATGTCTCTAGCCAATGAACAAATAGGAGCCGGAGTGTTGCAGCCATTATGTCTGTGCTGGATGCCATTTTTACTGTTGACCACTGAGTGGCGAGGACATAGGAGTGCACAGGTATATAGGTGACCTCACCGGTAGGCTACAGGTGTTACTGATTGAACTGGTGAGCACACAGTCTTTGACCGTGTTGCCACATGCGAAACCTTTTAGTGTACCATGTTTTTATAATAAAGTAAACAAATTATTGTAACGTACAGAAGTCGTCGGTGTTGGTATCACGAGTCAACTAAAGTTTACAGTTCAACAGTCGCGGTGACTAAGGAGGAAACAGTCACCACACCCCCCTCAACCCCCCTATTCTGTACCTTGCCATACCTTGGCTTTTGCTGAAATGACACCACTGGTCTCATAGCCTATTGGAAATGTATTGCGTGTGTGTGAGTGAGAGCTTTTGTGAGCCTGCATGTATGATGTGGCTCTTTCTGGTACTCCAACAATTCTTTGGGGCTCTTAGTCTCCAACTGGTTGGCCACCCCTGCGGCCTCATTTATAAAAAGGTACTTGAACGTCATCTTTGACTTTCACGTAAGCACATTTTTCTAAACGGACGTAAGCATTATTTATAAAACGAGCTGCGCTTGTTTAACACTGCGTACGTGCTTCCTTCTATGAATACCATAAAATACCATGTAAAATTATAAATTATTAATTATAATTAAAAAATTATAATACCAAATATACTTTAAATTGAACGCAGGTGAATAGCGGCTCAAAGAAAAGCAGCTGAATTAAGCCAAGTGCTAAAATATAGGGTAGGCGTTGGTCTGGAAGCGGGAGAGGGCAGAGAAGGGTGATTTAACGTTTGATTACTAACCAGGAAAATGCTTATACTCAAGTTGTAAAAGAAAATAATTTCTTAACTCATTTTCTCGGCTGATAACATCGTTCATTTTATTACGAGCCACATTCACTTCGCATGAATTACAGTATAGGCAGTGCGGCTCACATGCCTGTAATAACTCTGCATAATCAGTAGGTAATACCCGACGTAGAGCTACGATCGTTTCCAGAGCAGTGGTATGGTTACTCTCCGGTGTGTATTCTCTGATGCATCTTCAGGCTTCCTCCTTCACTAAAACTCTTCCCACACTGGGAGCAGTGGTATGGTTACTCTCCTGTGTGTGTTCTCTGATGCATCTTCAGATTTCCTGCTCTACTGAAACTCTTATCACATTGGGAGCAGTGGTATGTTTCTCTCCCGTATGTATTCTCTGGTGAATCTTTAGACTTCCTGCTTCACTAAAACTCTTCTCACACTGGGAGCAGTGGTATGGTTTCTCTCCGGTGTGTGTTCTCTGATGAATCTCTAGATTTCCTGCTCTACTGAAACTCTTATCACATTGGGAGCAGTGGTATGGTTTCTCTCCCGTATGTATTGTCTGATGCATCTTCAGATTTCCTGCTGTATTGAACCTATTCCCACATTGGGAGCAGTGGTATGGTTTCTCCCCAGTGTGTATTCTCTGGTGAATCTTTAGACTTCCTGCTTCACTAAAACTCTTCTCACACTGGGAGCAGTGGTATGGTTTCTCTCCGGTGTGTGTTCTCTGATGAGTCTCTAGATTTCCTGCTCTACTGAAACTCTTATCACATTGGGAGCAGTGGTATGGTTTCTCTCCCGTATGTATTGTCTGATGCATCTTCAGATTTCCTGCTGTATTGAACCTATTCCCACACTGGGAGCAGTGGTATGGTTTCTCTCCGGTGTGTATTCTCTGATGAATCTTCAGGGCTCCTCCTCCACTAAAACTCTTCTCACACTGGGAGCAGTGGTATGGTTTCTCTCCGGTGTGTGTTCTCTGATGAATCTCTAGATTTCCTGCTCTACTGAAACTCTTATCACATTGGGAGCAGTGGTATGGTTTCTCTCCCGTATGTATTGTCTGATGCATCTTCAGATTTCCTGCTGTATTGAACCTATTCCCACACTGGGAGCAGTGGTATGGTTTATCTCCGGTGTGTATTCTCTGATGAATCTTCAGGGCTCCTCCTGCACTAAAACTCTTCCCACACAGTGGGCAGCGGTAGGTCTTCTCTCCGGTGTAAGTCTGTGGGTGTGTTTTAAGGTGATTCTTCCGCCTCGAGCTCCTGTGTTGTTGATGGTTTCCTGGTGTGGTGGAGCTGGGCTCGCTGTCTGAACCTGGGTTGGAGCTCTGCTGGTCTGTAAGAATAGGAACATATACAGGGTTACATAGGCAAGTTTATTTGTATAGCACATTTTATACAACAAGTTTTATACAACAAATTAAATATCAACATTTGTTTATCTATCTAAGTATGTCTCTCAGAGAGATAAACCTCTGCACCTCCTACAAGCATCGTACCACCATACAGGATTACGGTCAGATTATCACGGGGAGTGGCTGCACATATGATGCAGAAGAGGTTGATTATCATTATTAAAAAATAATAGTCATAAATATGCTAATATTTGAAAATTTATATAAATTATATACTGTATCATAAATACACTTTATACACATTATATACTGTATCATAAATACACTTTATACACATTATATACTGCATCATAAATAAAATTGTATTTGTTCCATGAAAATCCGTTGAGGATTACAGACATAATCAAATGTAGGCTACTGCAAGTACTTTGCTGCGATAGCTATAGCGAGACCTAATGTACAGTTTATCATTCATAACTGTCTGTACATAGACATATAATATCCTATCACTACTGCGTATGTAACTTGGCTAAACCCTGTTATAGAAATAGCTTTATACGAGGTAGATTTTAAAAATGTAAGGATACTGGGTGGTAGAACGCACTTATCTCGGAAAAGTCATGAAAGGAGGGTCCTGAAATTTGATCGACTTCAAAGGTAGAATTTATTTTTACTCACTAGGTCAAATGACCCCACCCGTGGCTGTTCTAGTGTTAACGACCCCACCCATGGCTGTTCTAGTGTTAATGACCCCACCCATGGCTGTTCTAGTGTTAATGACCCCACCCATGGCTGTTCTAGTGTTAATGACCCCACCCATGGCTGTTCTAGTGTTAATGACCCCACCCATGGCTGTTCTAGTGTTAATGAGCCCCCCCCATGGCTGTTCTAGTGTTAATGACCCAACCCATGGCTGTTCTAGTGTTAATGACCCCAGTAATAATGAGAGCAGTAGAGGGCAGTAGAGAGCAGTAGAGGGCAGTAGAGGGCAGTAGAGACCAGTAGAGAGCAGTAGAGTGCAGTAGAGGGCAGTAGAGGGCAGTAGAGGACAGCAGGGGGCAGTAGAGAGCAGTAGGGGGCAGTATAGTGCAGTAGAGGGCAGTAGATGGGCAGTAGAGGACAGTAGAGTGCAGTAGAGGACAGTAGAGTGCAGTAGAGGACAGTAGAGAGCAGTATGGGGCAGTAGGGGGCAGTAGAGGGCAGTAGATTGCAGTAGAGTGCAGTAGAGAACAGCAGGGGGCAGTAGAGAGCAGTAGAGGGCAGTAGAGATAAGTAGAGAACAGCAGGGGGCAGTAGAGAGCAGTAGAGGGCAGTAGAGAGCAGTAGAGAGCAGTAGGGGGCAGTAGAGAGCAGTAGAGAGCAGTAGAGTGCAGTAGAGTGCAGTAGAGTGCAGTTGCTATTCCTAAAATTGATTTTCTATCATATTTCTCTCTTGTCTGTTTTTATTATGTTTTATTCCCCAATTTTGTAAACTGATTCACTTACTTTAGACAAATGTAGTAAGTCACTTTGGATAAGTGTTTACATGTGGCTGTCCTGTAGTCCAGGGGCCCATTCCACTAAGGTGGATTATCTTCTAAGCCTCGATAAAGTTCTAATCGGCGATAATGTTAGCTTGCATTCGGTTCCATCAATGTGGCTCAAATAATTCGCTGCTTGGTTGAGCTCCTTCTGAGTCAGATATAATTAGCCTGGTCACGAGCAGGCTAAAAGACTGGCTAAAGTAATACGTGCGTCAAAAAAGGCTCACAGGCGGAAACTACATCCCGAACGACAGTTCAAGTGTCTTTTAGGAAATATTAGTTCCCACTTCACACGAGATAGATAGATAGTTTGGTTGACTGTGTGATAGATAGATAATTTGATATTTTGAAAGTGTGATCGATCGATAGATAGTTTGATTGTGTGATAGATAACTTGATATTTTGAAAGTGTGATAGATAGATCGATAGATCAATAAATAAAAGAGTGTAAAAAAAAAAAGTAATTGTTTCAACTTGCATTGCTGTCATCACAGCGGTCTGGCTGGCACAGTGGTTAAGGCAGCCAGCTAGAGTTCCAAAGGTTGCGTGTTCGAGACTTGATTTAAGTGTTTTTTTTTTTTTTTTTTACATTTAACCGAAGCCTTCATGCAAATCGATTTACAACATATATATCTATATCTCTGTCTAAGTGAATCATCTATCCATCAGTAATCGTAAGAAAAAATAATCTATGCCAAATCCAGGGTCTAGTAGTTGAAGAACATCATTTACTCAGAAAGGCTTCAAACACCATTGTAATCGTGTCAGTTCTTGTAAATTAGCCTGCACCATCATTTTATAGCCTATATACTTACTATTACTATATTTTAGATGAGATTTTAGATTACATTCAGACAACAAAATGCAATAAAAAAGTGTGTCCGAAGAGGGATTCGAACCACCGTCTTAAAAAGACGAATAAATACCACGGCAGCGGTAAATACCACTAGGCCATCGTGACGATAAGACGATTTTAGCCTGCTGCTGATATCACCACAGTAGTAAATATTCATTTATTGAAATATGAACATATAACAATAACTAGGGTTAGTATGACCTATGCATTTAATCGGTCAGCAATTTCTAGCCAAACCATTTCCATCGCCTTGTTAATTGCGGCAGTATTACACTATATTACATCTTATTTGTCGTCTTCATGAAGATCAATCTTCATTTCGACAGTTTGACTCTTCGGGGCTCTTTATGTCTGCGTGCACGCGCCCATATCGAGGATTTGTAAGCCGGTGTTCTGTGAACACTCATCACACAAGCCTGATCCTCGTTCGAGGAATCACCTGAGGCTTCAATTCCAATCCCGAGTTGCCTGATCGCCTGATTTATTTCAATCGCCGATATACTAATCCACCTTTAGTGGAACGGCCCCCAGGACTGGGTTAGATTGGGAATAACGGTGTTTACATGTGGCTGTCCTGTAGTCCAGGACTGGGTTAGATTGGGGAACTAGCCCTGATATATCAACCCCACACAGCGGGAGAGAGCAGGACTGTCAGACGATGCAGGTACAGACTGACTCACACTGCACTGGCAGCATTGGTTTTACAACAGTGCAATGACACTCACCAATAACAAAGTCTTACCATCCATCTCACTGTCTTTCATCTCCACTCTTCCTCTGTCCTCTTGATTCACCATCACTCCCTCCTCCCTCCTTTGGTCTCCTCCATCCTCTTCTTTCACCATCACACCATTCTCCTCTCCATCCTCTTCCTCCAGCTTCACTGCCACCATCTCTGGACCCCACTGTGGGCTTTTCACCATCACTCCCTCCTCCCTCCTTTGGTCTCCTCCATCCTCTTCTTTCACCATCACACCATTCTCCTCTACATCCTCTTCCTCCAGCTTCACTGCCACCATCTCTGGACCCCACTGTGGGCTTTTCAGGGCTGGAGAACCACGGCCAGATCTGGGGGACTCGGTGCATTCTGGTTCATACATGGTTACATGCTTTTTCCTTGAATTCTGTAAAAACACCACTTTTACTATGTGACAAAAACCAACAACATTCAAGATGTCAAAACTGGTAATATATATATATATATATATACATACATATATATAATATATATATATAACATATTCTACACTCAAACATTACATAATTATACTGAAATACACTCAATTTAAATGATAGGAGAGAGGGAGGAGGCGCCTGGTTGCAGCAGTGAATCACTGGGCTCTTTAACCTCATCTTATCCACCTCATTTTTCTGGTTTTCTGCTCGAAATGACATGCCCACAGTGAATATAGAATATCTCCACAATCACAAGGGCCTTCATAATGATATTGTTATCAAATGAAAGCTATCACCTGTGGGGTGGCTGTAGAAGTGTCAGAATCAAAATCTATGTTACTGTGTCAGAGAAAATAGAGCTAGAACATTATAAAACATCTCAAATTCAGTCTCCGCCTAAAAAAACAACAGCTTTTACAGTGAATATCACCTTGGAAACCTGATAACGAAGCCCAAATCATCTAGGAATCAGTACTCCAGGGTCTTATTAGTACTTGTGCCAAAGTCGATGCTAGTAATGTGAGCAAATGCAACTTTGTACCTGTTTTAGTACAGGTATGTTTAGGCGGACACCTATATGTTTAGGCCATTTTGAGATATGTTGGCACCATCTTTGACCTTTCTCATGTATCAGATTTTTTTTTTTTTCGGGATTTTTTTTGGGGTTGGCCGACCAATGGTATGGAAATTCGGCGTTGAAACCGGACATGACACATTCTCCAGTTGGAGAAAACTGGATGTGACTTAGGCCGTGTTTACCGTCTCTGGAAAAAAATGGTGGCATCGTATAGCATGCAAAGTTGTGAAAAAAATGTGATATCGATGAAGAGAATTGATCGAGGTAAGCTCTTTATATCACTTCGGATCCACCTGTGGGTCCGTTGGCTCCTATGAGGTTTTAAAGCAGATGAATAAACATGTTTTATGCCACTTTTAACTAAATAATAAAGTGAACCCTTATTTTGAACATGGTATGAAAAAAATGCCTACATTATCAGAAGTTGTCGAGCTACCTTTTTCGTGCCTCCCGTCATAGTTGACAGAGAAGCCAAAGTGCTCCCATACATGGGATTTAAATGACGAGGGAGGCATTTCGAGTTCTTCTCCGCCGAACAACGTAACATGATACACTTGGGCCGCGTTCGTAAATTCGCTTTGAGAGTGCCGGAGCGCACACTGGGTCCGACGTCATAAAGGGACCAAGTAATTTGATTGGACAAGAGGCGTTCCTTGAACGCTGATCAGATTCCAGAGCGGATTTACGAACGCAGCCTTGTTGTTGTGGATTCCCAGCTTCACGTGTAGTGAGCAACCAACGGATTATTTTTCTTTCGCATTATCAACCTATCATTGCGCTTTAGAGTAAAACAAAGCCCGCAACTGTCGCGTCTATCTTTTCATGGCAACTCTACATTGTGATTTACAAGAGATATTAAGTAAGATATTAAGTAATATTATTACTTGTTAACATTTTGCAATTGATCCGCGGTACACATGCGTTCCGAACCGTGGAGGGCGATCCGAACGGATCACGGAATTTCCGTGATCCGTTACACCCCTACCCCCTGGCTCCACTCCCCTGTTTGAAAACAATGATGGGTAAATACAGTTTCAAATAATATCCCATCACCTTTACTGTAGAAAAGCCCAAGGTGCGAAAACTAGGATGATCCACATGATGTCATTAGGTTATAGGTCACATGATGTCATTTCAGGTTATAGGTCACATGATGTCACTTCAGGTTATAGGTCAGGGGGTAGGGCTCAGAACACAAGAAGCCATTTTGAGATGACCACATGGCATTAACAAAGGGTCGTAAACCCTCCCCTCCCCTAGCCCCCATAGTCAGGAGGGTCCTTAAAGCAAAAGGCAAACTATACAGTTTATACGGTTTATGTGTGCCAAAATCTACTACAATGGCGCTACGTGTGGACCTGGGTTTCCGTTAACCGGTAATTACCGGTCTTTGTCCGATAAAATCTGTTGAAGTCCGACATATTTAAACCTCTTCGGTCATAATGTCCGGTGAAAATAACCGCTAAACCCAGTAGCCCATTCGGCGGTAACCCGCCCCATCTGGCAACCCTGTCTCTCAACGGCGCGAGTAGTTTAGTCAGTTAATTTAGTTTGATCTAGTCTAAATAAAACCTCTGCAGTGACCGGAGTCAAGGTTATTGTTCTGCGTGTTTTGGATGTGCTAGAGCACAGTGAATGACCACCGAGGGCCGTGAGATGCGGCTAGTAAAGGACGCTAGCCATCTCAACCCCGTTCATTGATTGAGCCTGCCGTGCCCGTTCCAGCCCTGAGTCGGGAGAAGTACTACGGGAGTAGTGCGCTACTATCGACAACCTGGGCTACTGGTACCATTAATTAGGATTGATTAGATTAGGTTGACAATAGGGATGTCCCGATCCCACTTTTTCACTACCGATACCGATACCTGGGCTTCGGGTATCGGCGATACCGATACCGATCCGATATTTGTATACATTTTTTGACCCCTGAATAATAACAAATACCTCCCCAGTATATAGTCCACACCAACAACAGTTAAATTAAAGACTGCCAGCCTTTATTAAAGCAACAAATGCGACGTGTTGTGGATTGGAACTACGGATCATAAGCTTTCAAATGATGTGTCATACATTGAAATCCGAAAAAATATGAAGTTAGAGTCATTTGAATGTTGTTAGACGTCAGGCACATATAGGGTTAACCTCTTTGTAATGAAACCGGAAGCACACAGCGCAGCGCTATGCGCATTTTAAGCGCATATAGGACTCGCGTGAAGCGCTATGCGCATTTTAAGCGCATATAGGACTCGCGTGAAGCATTTCTGCGACACGTGTTTCTGTTCACTGTTTTTATTTCCTCATCGCTTATACACATACAGTAAGTTTGACTGCGGATGACAGTAGGATCGGATCGGAGCCTTTTTTTTCCTGGTGCGATCCCCGATCCAGCATTCAGGACCAATATCGGGTCGATATCCGATATCAGTATCGGAACATCCCTAGTTGACAATACCACACTACATTTGAGTTTAGGGATATCAATGTTATATATTTGTGTATGTTTTATCTTTTATGTATTAAATGTTATAATTGTTCCACATTTGAGACCTGTCTTCCCCCCACTCAGTTATTCAGTCGGTGTCCATCATTTAAGTTCAATTTAGTCTATCTATAGTGTTAGAGTTTAATTTGTGCCACTAAGTTGAAATAGTCCACGGGTGTGTATTAGGGCTGGGCAAACGATCAAAATTTATTTTTCTATAATCGCAAGAATTAACGATCAATTATCGATTAATCGATAAGCTTTTTTTTTTTCCTTGGGGAAAAAACTTTATTTGTGTTGCTATTGCACACATTCATTCATTCACATTCAAACTAGACACTACAGTCAGATAACAATCCTCTTAAAACAAGGCAGTGAGTAGCTTAAATTGTTTAACTTAAAAACACATTTTACGTTATAAATAAAAATAGAGAAAATAAGTAACTCACCATAGGAGCAGTAAAAAAACACATACTCACAAATAGGAGGATGACTGAAAACGTTAGTGTCCTTAAGAGCGTCCAGCTTAACTTAAATTTAAACTCCAGCGAGAGACTGTAGGCGGCAGGCCTACTGGTTCTTGTTCAGAAAGATGATCATGTTAACATGTTCAGGGGTGAGAGACGAACGCAATCTGGTGACACGTGGACAAACTAATTTCCATTATTATTATTATTATTTAAAAAATAAAAATATATATATTAACGATTATCGAGCAAGATATTTTGTGATCGACCAAGATCCTTATCGATCAATTATCGATCGTCGATCATTGATGCCCACCCCTAGTGTGTATCCCCCGATACATCCTCCTCATTCTCATACTCGCGAGTCCGAGAAAGTATGATTTGACAGGCAGCTAGACTTAATGCCTTCCCAATCAGCGAGACGTGGTTATAGAAATGACGTTGTTTTATTGATAACAAGGGTAAAACTGGAAAGAGAATATAAAAAACTTACATTACTGTCGTGAAACTATTTAACACACTTCAGTTAACGTAATGTGGAGTCCGTTCATTGATCGATCGATGCAGTCCGTTCAAATAGCCATCAAAAGCTAAACTAGGCATATTTAAAATTACCAATTACATACTCAAATCCCATTAATGCAATTGAAATAAACATCTTAAAGTAGCCTACAGTCGGCAATATGTTCAGCCCTGGACATGATGGTGTCAGGACTTTTCATTTTGATGACACTGACACTTTCATTGACATGAATACTTGCTTTTGAGGAATGAACTATCCATTTTGAGCAAGTGACACGCTTTTGCAGGTTAACAACGAGGTTTTGCAGTTTGTACTAATTGTTCTGAGAAATGCACTAACTGTTGTGCAAATGTTAATAGTGATGTGAGAAATGCACCAAAGCGACTGAGAAAAACTGTAAATAGTTTTTTTAAATGTACCTCAGCAACACAAACGAAATATGCCACTTACCACTAAAGATTTTCAGAGTGCAAATAGGATTATGGACCTGAAAGAAGATGGGGTTTGGACCATTGTTTTTCTCATGAAATTCTCTGTGAGATGGACATATTTATTTTAATCTAAAGTGAAAGCAAAATGATATGTGTGAACACCCTACAACATGTAGCCTTGTTAGCCAGGGAGAAAACATAAGAAAGACACAACCTCCGAGGTTTAGACGACGCTAGCAGAGGAAACACGACGAACTACTCACCTACACGACGTCTGGTTGGAACACAGAAACGTTTTTGATTCAATTACAATAGGCTAGGTGCACGATCTCACTACTTCTTCCTGAAAGGCACCTTGCATGAACATATCCTGTCTCACTGTATTGGTTTAATTGATTAATCAGCTGTGTGTTCCAACGGTTTACCGCACAGCTGATTAATCAATTAAACCAATAGAGTGAGACAGGATATGTTCATGCAAGGTGCCTTTCAGGAAGTAGTGAGATCGTGCACCTAGCCTATTAATTAATTTAGTTACCTGATGTAATGAGTTGCAGCTGATAGTTGAGAAGACAGGAGTAGTTATCTTCGAGAGCTCCCGCGTGACTGACACTAATGTCCAATCATCTTCTTCTTCTTCTCAGTTTGAATGGCGGTTTGCGCTTATGCTCCATGTCTTAAGTGAGTGAATGAGTGCATGTCTTCAGGTTAGGTCTTAAGACGACTTAAGACGACTTAAGACATCTTGACAGACAAAATGTCTTATTTTGGTTAATTAAGACATCTTAAGACAAGGTGATGGCTGGGTATGTTCTGCCTTTAGTTTTGTCTTCAGCAAGTTAAATGCATGCTTGATTGGGTTGAGATCAGGTGATTGACTCTGGCCATTGCAGAATATTCCACTTCTTTGCCTTAAAAAAGTCCTGGGTTGCTTACACACTATATTTTGGGTCATTGTCCATCTGTATTGTGAAGCACCATCCAATCAACTTTGCTGAATTTGTCTGAATCTGAGCAGACAGAATATCCCTAAACACTTCAGAATTCATCTGGCTGCTTCTGTCTTCTGTCACATCATCAATAAACACTAGTGACCCAGTGCCATTGGAAGCCATGCATGTCCATGTCATCACACTGCCTCCACGTTTTTTCACAGATGATGTGGTATGCGTCGGATCATGAGCCGTTCCATCTTAGTTCCATCGGTCCAAAGAATGCTGTTCCAGAACAGGGCTGGCTTTTTTAGATGTTTAAAAAGTCTAATCTGGCCTTTCTATTCTTGAGGCTTATGAATGGCTTGCACCTTGTGGTGAACCCTCTGTATTTGCTTGTGTGAAGTCTTTCTTTTATGGTACACATGGATAATGATATGCCTACCTCCTGGAGACTGTTCTTCACTTGGCTGGATGTTTTGATGGGGTTTTTCTTTACCATGTAAAGGATCCTGTGATCATCCACCACTCTTGTCTTCCATGGACGTCCAGACCTTTTTGTGGTGCCGAGCTCACCAGTGCATTCTTTTTTTCTCAGAATGTACCAAACAGTTAATTTGGCCACTATTATTGTTCCCACTATCTCTCTGATGGATTTTTGTTTTGTTTTTACAGCCTAAGGATGGCCTGTTTCACTTGCATTGAGAGCTCTGTTGACTGCATGTTGTGCATATACAGCAACAGCCTCCAAATGCAAATGCCACACTTGGAATCAACTCAGACCTTTTACCTGCTTAATTGATAAAGAAATAATGAAGGAATAAATAGCCCACACTGGCCCATGAAACAGCTTTTGAGTCAATTGTCTAATTACTTTTGGTTATTATATATAAAAGAGCTATAATTCATAAACCCTTCCTTCAATTTGGATGTGAATACCCTTAACCTAAAGCTGAGAGTCTGCACTTTAAGCCCAGTAAATTCTGTTGGAAATCTCATATAAGATACGTTAGATCCAAAGTATCAAGGAGTATTGCAGTATTGTGTAGGGCAAAACATATTCTGGAACAGAGGATGTTGTATACTGTTGTCTTGTCTTACCCTATTTGAGTTACTGTGTGGAGATATGGGGAAATGAATATAAAAGCACTTTAAACCCATTGATTACACTACAGAAAAAAGCTATGAGGATTGTACACAAGGTCGGATATCGTGATCACACTAATAACTTGTTCCTAATGTCAAATGCCTTAAAGCTCATGGACTTATTCAAATTTAAATTGGCACAGTTAATGTATAAAGCAAAGACTCAAGAACTACCACGTAACATTAACAAATGATTTATAGAGAGGGATAAGGGGAGAGGTCATTTGAGAGGTAACCACAACTTTAACATCTTCTTATCCACCTCATTTTTCTGGTTTTCTGCTCGAAATGACATGCCCACAGTGAATATAGAATATCTCCACAATCACAAGGGCCTTCATAATGATCTTGTTATCAAATGAAAGCTAACACCTGTGGGGTGGCTGTAGAAGTGTCCGAATCAAAATCTATGTTACTGTGTCAGAGTAAATAGAGCTAGAACATTATAAAACATCTCAAATTCAGTCTCCGCCTAAAAAAACAACAGCTTTTACAGTGAATATCACCTTGGAAACCTGATAACCAAGCCCAAATCATCTAGGAATCAGTACTCCAGGGTCTTATTAGTACTTGTGCCAAAGTTGATGCTAGTAATGTGAGCAAATGCAACTTTGTACCTGTTTTAGTAC
>NC_137675.1:14375289-14425289 GCF_963989245.1 Nansenia antarctica
TTGCTTGCTTGTTTATGTTTTAGACACACACACACACACACACACACACACACACACACACACAAAATATTCAGTTATTGTGTCAAAGTGAGGAAGAGACATTTATTGAACATGTTCTGCATTGAAGCTGCAAAGTATTGTAGATGTAAAGAGAAAACTGGTAAAGGTACCTTTTTGATTTATTGTAGAGTGCAGTTTTAGAAGTTTCTCTCACAAAAAAACAATATTTATATTTTTAGTAGACATCTGACTGTTCATGCTGTCTCCTGCAATACAAAAACATACAAAAACCCTGTTGAGCACACTTTAAACCAGTTAATCATGTTCGATACAAACAAACGCATGTTTTTCGTTCCAGCTGAATGTGAACTGTGTAGATGCTTACGGCTTGTGTACCTGTGATGTCATCTCTTCATTAAGGACAGTGTCGGTGCTACTCTGGCTTTGGGATCGGTGGCTTGACTGACTGGAGAGGCCCTCACTGGACGTGTGCAGGCTTGGGGGAGTAAGACTCACCCTGGGGGGCACGGCTGGGGCCAGACTCACCCTGGGGGGCACGGCCGGGGCTGGGGCCAGAACAGTAGCAGGTGCTGGGGTCATACTGGAAGTTAAAAAGTTTTCATGCAAACGTTGCAGCTCAAAGTGCTCCAATCATATAATCATAATTTAATTATTTTGTCATTTAAACGCAATGAATAATAAATACTTATGGAGGAAACGGTACATAGATGATAGAATTAGCAAAACTCCAAATATGAACTACATCAAATGGTAAAATCATCTGCCAAAAACAATTTCTGGATATTAAATAAATAAATCAGCAGCAAGATGCTCTCATAAAAGCCTCTTATACAGTAAATGTCTTAAACACGCATTTCCACCGTCAGTCACAGTAACTTATTGATAGTAAATAGTTAGGGAACAAGAGACAAGAGAAATGAAAAGAGAAATGGAGGAAGAGCAGAGTAATAATTCACCTGTTGACTCGAAATCCGTTGGAGGAATGAGAATAATCTGACCCATCTGTTCTTCAAACAAAAACAATTTAGTTGCACAACACTGAACAACAACAACAACAACAACAACAACAACAACAACAGCCTGGCGCATCATTCGACTGATGCTTACGAGACGTTGCTAAGGGGCGTATATGTGTCGCGTGTATGAGAATGTGGTGTGTGTGAGTGAGCGCGTTTGTGTGAATGGAGCGTGTCTGAGTATGCGTGGAGTCTGTCTCTCTCCAATTAGCAGCGGCCGACGGAGGGAGCTAATGAAATAATGAAAAGTGTTGACATGCACTCCTCAATATGTAAATCATTTGTAAATCCCACACAGTTGGTTTTCTAGCTAGCCAGCTAGATGTCTCAGTGCACTTTGGATAAAGTGATGTGTTCTGAAGGCCCAGAGTAAGAATTGGAATTAGTTAAAATAGGAGTCAGTTATGTTTATCATTATTACTAGTTCACCCCACTCCCACCCCTTCAGGTTCCCAAGTTTGATATTTTCCATATTAATGCCACTCGTTTGAGTGCTGTGTGAAAGCAGCAGTCGTGTTTTTATGAACGAGTTAACATCATTCATTAAAAATCCTTCGAAAGAATCTATTGGATAATTCATCTACAGAAATGCAATACTAATTGATGGACACACGAGGGCGCCATCATCACGGCCAATATAGCAGGCCTTAATCGGTGTCCCGGAAACCAGCCCTCAAAATGTGATGGGTGTCAGTCAAAATCGACTTGAAATGGGAAGACGGGTAAAAGTTTTTAAATCGGTGTTGAGAAGATAATGTAACAAAAAAGGTTGCTTTGGCTTGTAGTATACCAAGGCTCCACTGTGTTATAGATGATGATGATGGCCTGATTGGCCAGCAGACATAGGTCACACACAGTTGTCTCATAGGGCTTTCACACCGCCAAAAAACCGTTCCCATTCTGAAACCTCCAAACCTTGGTGCTGTCTGGCGAACCAGCCCGCGTTCATACCAGTGTAACCGGAACCATCCGCGTCATCAACGCTGAGTGATGATGGGGCGGGATGAACAAAAATGTCATAACTAGATGGCAGCTACTTCACTGGAAATGAGGATAATATCTTCCACTACAGCAGCGGTTCCCAACCTTTTTGGACTCAAGGCCCACTTAAAAATCTCTAAAGCATTCGCGGCCCACACAGGCATTTTACGCACACGTACGCAGGTAGTCTAGAGGTCAGGCTAGGTCACCATGGTGACAGGTAGTCTAGAGGTCAGGCTAGGTCACCATGGTGACAGCAGGTATTCTAGAGGTCAGGCTAGGTCACCATGGTGACAGCAGGTAGTCTCGGTCAGACTAGGTCACCATGGTGACAGGTAGTCTAGAGGTCAGGCTAGGTCACCATGGTGACAGCAGGTAGTCTAGAGGTCAGGCTAGGTCACCATGGTGACAGCAGGTAGTCTAGAGGTCAGGCTAGGTCACCATGGTGACAGGTAGTCTAGAGGTCAGGCTAGGTCACCATGGTGACAGCAGGTCATGTGAGCTGGTGGTGACTGGAGGGTTGCTGGCATCATATGTAAGCTGCCTACCACTGCTGATGTGTCTGTCTGTGTCTCTCTCTCTCTCTGTCTCTCTCTCTCTCTCTCTCTGTCTCTCTGTCTCTGTCTCTGTCTCTGTCTCTGTCTCCGTCTCTCTCTCCCTCTCTCTCCCCCTCTCTCTCCCTCTCTCTCTCTCCCCCTCTCTCTCCCTCTCTCTCTCTCTCTCTCTGCTTTAGAGACAGGTGGGGGGAGGCAGAGATGCAGGTCATTGTAACACCCTCGTCCTCTGATTTCTGCCTCCTCCAGCCTCCACTGATGTGCTGTACATGGGAGTGTTTGTATATGATGTAATGGAAAAAACAAACTATCATTCTGTTTCACAGCGACTAACCACAGTGTCTCTTGTGGCGCTTTTCCACTACCAGGCCGGCCCAGTTCGTTTTGCTTTCTCCACTGCCAACCGAGCCGTACCGGGCCATAGTACCCGTGCCGTTTTTAGTTCCAGTTCGAGAGGGGTACTTTCGGTACTTTTTTGCCAGGCTGTGTGTGACGCTGCAGACCGTTGATTGGTCAATGGAAATCGTTATCCCATGTTCATAGAGTTCATCGCTAACCGCCATTTTTAAATACCACAACAGATTTCGCTCTCGGAAAAAGCATTAGTCAATGCATAGCTCATTTTCTCTTAACTTTAAACACAAATCCAAAAGCTCACACACAAAACCTTAAACTCCACAAATCTCTTGCAAAAGCAAACACTGCATTCAAAATAATGTTGTCTTCTCAAAATGAAATGTTGTCATCAAATGACACACACACACCATCAAGTGAATAGACACTTGTGAGAACCAATTGAACACTGATGTGCACAATGGAAAACACTATGATCAGAGGAAAACAGTACTATGATAAGATTATCATTAGGCCTTTTGCATTTTCAGTGTTACACTACATACATACAGTAGCTATGTTATAAACTGTTATGTTTTCATACTCAAATATAAAACACAAATACAAGAATAGAACATTTATTTAAATTCTGAAATACAGGATACAGGAAATCTGTACACAGGATATGTGAGACAATGTTAATGTTAAATAGTAGTAGTAGTAGTAGTAGTAGTAGTAGTAGTAGTAGTAGTAGTAGTAGTAGTAGTAGTAGTAGTAGTAGTAGTAGTAGTAGTAGTAGTAGTAGTAGTAGTAGTAGTAGTAGTAATAATAATAATAATAATAATAATAATAATAATAATAATAATAATAATAAAATTGGGGCGGCTGTGGCGCAGGAGGTAGAGTCGCCGTCTAATGATCACAAGGTCGGCAGATCAGCGGTTCGAGCCCCGGCTGGCCACATGTCGAAGTGTCCTTGGGCAAGACACTGAACCCCAAAATTGCTCCCAGTGAGCGGGCCGGCGCCTTGCATGGCAGCTTGCCGCCATTGGTTTGTGAATGTGTGTGTGAATGGGTGAATGAGAGGCCGTTGTAAAGCGCTTTGGAGCAGCTTTGTAGCAGCAAAAAGGCGCTATATAAGTGCAGTCCATTTACCAATTACCATTTAATAAACCTTTATTTTAACAGAGGTGTCCCACTGATACCAAGGTCTCCCTTTCATGGAGGCCCTGCTGCTTACATTCAAATGCATTACATTCAGAATGACATTACATTACACTACTCTACTACAAACAATACATTAGATTACCATATGATTGTTGACATTGTATAAGCCCAGCCAGAGTCTCTCACATTCAGCCAACCTAATAAGAGGAGGCAGACGTCTCTCTCACTAGCAGGAGTCTACTATGGAACACTGTCATCAGGCTGCTTTCTCACTTTTTGGAGATTGGAAGATTTTATTCAGGAATAAACATAATTGGAAAATCAATGATTATTAAAATACTGTAGTATACAGTAACAATAAGTTAGTGGTGGCCGAGTTCTACAAGGCCTACTCCAAAGAACTTGCTCCATTACTACTAAACACCTATAATGAAGCCCTGGAAAAGGGAAAACTTCCTCCTACTCTATCGGAGGCCATTATTACCCTTATTTTGAAGGAAGGGAAGGACCCTTTAGATTGTAAGAATTTCAGACCTATCAGTTTAACCTCCTGCGATAGTAAGATATTATCAAAAATTCTGGCTAACCGCCTTGACAAGGTGATAACCTCTCTGATTCACCCCGACCAGGTCGGTTTTATACACTCCCGTTCCTCTGCAGACAATGTTAGGAGATTTGTTGATATTATGTGGGCCACTCGGGACAATGCCTCTCCCATGGCCGCCATCTCGCTGGACGCTGAGAAGGCGTTCGACAGGGTGGAGTGGCAATACTTGCTCTCTGCCCTGGAATGCTTTGGTTTCAGTAAGAAGTTTATAGAGTGGATTAGTCTTATATATACTAACCCTACGGCATCAGTGCTTACTAATGGCATTATGTCATCTCCCTTTGAGCTGGGTAGGGGTACGAGACAGGGGGACCCCTCTCCCCCCTGCTCTTCGCTGTTGCTCTCGAACCGTTAGCAATGGCTATCCGGAGAGAACCCACGTTTCCAGGTATTCGGTGATAGATGTCATAAACTGATGCTATATGCGGATGACATTCTTTTATTTGTCTCAGATCCAGAACGCTCTCTTTCCTCCCTATTTAGAATCATTGACAAGTTTTCATCTATTTCAGGTTATAAAGTGAACTGGACAAAGTCGGAGGCTCTTCCTCTTTCGCCATATTGTCCCAAATCCCTTTTTCAAGCAGGCACCTTTTCTTGGCCTAAGAAAGGCATTAGATATCTTGGCCTAACATTCCCCCCCTCACTGGCTGATTTAGTTAAAATAAACTTTGTTCCCCTATTGGATAAACTGCGGGCAGATATAGAGCGGTGGTCTCCACTATTTCTCTCCATGTGGGGCAAAGTAAATATAATAAAGATGACCTGTGTTCCTAAATTTAACTACCTGTTACAAGCTCTCCCAGTCCGAATCCCACTACACTATTTTAAACAATTTGATCAAATTTGTAATAAATTCTTATGGAACAACAAACATCCTAGAATGAGCCTGCGGAAACTGCAGAGGCCTGTAGACCGAGGAGGTCTTGGTGTTCCTAACTTGTTATATTACCATTATGCTTTCACTCTCAGGCACATGGCACACTGGACTCTGCCTCCAGAGAGAGCCCCCCCGTGGTTCCATATTGAAAGTGCAATCTGCACCCCTCTGGCACTCAGGTGCTGTATTACGGCCAGACTAACCCAAGAGAATCGATCGCACCCTATTGTATCCCATATACAATGGGTTTGGAAGAGAGTTGCTTACATCTTTAAATTTGACCCCTATCTTCACCAGTCTGCTGGGATCTGGCTGAACCCCAAGCTGTGTATAGATAAATCGCCCTTCTTTTGGAAGCCCTGGTTTCAAAAAGGTATTGAAGTTCTACGAGACCTATATCAGGATGTAACGCTAAAATCTTTTGAGGCTCTTAGAAGGGAATTTGATTTACCACACAATCAATTTTGGAAGTATTTACAGCTAAGACACTTAATGGTGCAAACATTTGGCTCCCCCACAACTGCCCCACCTAATGGTGATACACTTGAATGGTTTCTGAAAATTTTTGGACTAGGTCATGAAGCCTCTGCTTACTATTCGAGGATCCTAGTGACCTCAGACCCAAACATATGGTCTCTTAAACTAACATGGGAAATAGACTTAAATGTATCATTTACAGAGGCAGAATGGGGAAGAATTCTCAAGAATGGGGAAAAAAAAAAAAAAGCACAAACTGGCATTATATGCAGATGACGTGGTTGTTTATTTAACATCACCAGCCCAATCCTTACCAAGCCTAATGGAAGCAATTACAGAATATAGTAAACACTCTGGTTATAAACTAAATGAAAGTAAGTGTGAAGTATTAACAATTGGAGAACAGATAGATTCGGAAATTAAGGAAAAATACAAGTTGAAATGGGATGCAAAGAAAATCAAATATTTAGGAATCTACCTCACTGGAGATATAACAACATTATACACCGACAATTATCAAGCCCTTGAAAATAAAATACGAGAAGATCTTAATAGATGGAAGATAACACCTGAATCCTTAATGAGTAGAGTAGAAAGCGTCAAAATGATGATCCTCCCACAGTTTCTGTTTTTATTTCAAACATTACCAGTTCCCATTCCACAGCGTAGCTTCAAAAAATGGAATACAATGCTCTCAAATTTCATTTGGAACTACAAAAGTAAACGGAAAAAACTTAGTATACTAACTCAAACCAGAGAAAAAGGAGGGTTTAATTTCCCTGATCTAAAGTCCTATTTCCATGCAACTCAAATAGATACAATAATGAAATGGATGAATAACTCGGTTCAAACCAAATGGAAAGACATAGAAAAACAAGCAATATCAATATCAATAGGAACATTACCTTTTCTGAGTCTAAAGGATATTCAAAAACATAGTGGAAATAACAGATGCATAGAAAATACCCTCAAAAATTGGAAAACTATTCGTAAAATGTATAAATGTGATGACAAATTTATTTATTTGAGAGAGATAGCCAGTGACCCAGACTTTTTACCTAATAAAACAGACAAAATATTAGAAGAATGGGCTAGGAAGGGACTACAGGTGTACTCACAGATGTTTACAAATGACATGATAGACTCATTTGAAACCTTAGTTAATCAATTTAATATAAGTAATAGCCATTTTTTTAAGTACTTACAAATTAGAAGCTACCTTATAACACAGCAGAGGAGACAGGAACAAAGATCACATATACTAATGGAATATCTGATCAAAAATAGAAACAGTGAAAAGACAAAAATCTCAAAAATTTACAAAATCATGCAAGAAATCAAGATACAAGAAGATAACACTAAAGAAAAATGGGAAAACGAATTAGCAATAACAATTACGGATGACGAGTGGAAAGAAGCATGCAAAAGAATATTTAAGACAACACAATCAAAATTCTGGAAAGAATTTGCTTGGAAAATAAATATGAAGATCTTCCTAACACCGAAAATGTTGTCAAAATATAGGCCAACAGGCAATGCAGAATGCTGGAGGAAATGTACGGAACGAGAAGCCAATCACACACACATTTTCTATACATGCCCTAAATTGAAAAGGTTTTGGGAGGCAGTTCAAGTAAAAATAAAAAATACATTTACCTTACAAAATCCTATACATCCAGTCAATATTATACTCGGTCTTATTCCATTAGATATATACAGAGAGGGAGATAAATATTTGTACACCATACTACGTATCGCGGCTTTAAAGCAAATCACACGTAAATGGTTGGACTTAAACCCACCATCCGTTAATAATTGGAAAAAAACTGTTGAAGACATAAAAGAAATGGAAAGAATTACTTGCAAAGTGGGAGGCCGTGAAGAGCAATTCACTATGAACTGGAGTAAATGGACCGAATGAATGAGTAGGAAGGAAGCCCCCCCCCCCCAACCCTCCCCGATCCCACCCCTCCCACCCCCCTCCCTTTGTCTCTTACTTTTCTATTTCTATCCCTATAATTTCTCTCTTTTTTTTTTTTTTCTTTCTTTTATATTTTCTCTCTAGTCTCTATTCTTTATTTTCTTTATTTCTTGTTCTCTCTATAAAAAAAAAAAAAAAAATGATGCAGGATGAACTTAAACAAGTGAAGAACTTGTAAAGTGTGTGAAATGAACTTATTAATGTAATGTAAAGTCCTGCAATAAAGTATAAAAAAAAAAATGGGAAAAAAATGTCAAGGGAACTCCGAACGAGACTGATCCAATTCAAGATTATTAACAGAATCTACTGGACACCATCCAGGCTACATAGAGTGGGTCTGGTCGACAGTTCGGAGTGCTGGAGGTGTAGTGACAGGAATGGTACTCTAGTGCATATGCTTTGGGGATGTCCAAAAACCCAGGAGTTTTGGCTAGCCATCCATGGTTATCTGGAAAAAATTGTCGGCCTTGACATTCCGTTCACCCCCAGTCTTTTTATTTTGGGTGACCCCACAGCATTAAGTGAGGTGACTCCACCACTCGCCAATTGGATCCAGACTGCGTTAATGCTAGGACGGAAACTATTAGTTAAAGAGTGGAAGGCCTCATCAGCACCAGCACCGTCTCTGTGGCACATTTCTCTTGGGCAGCTGGCAGCCCTAGAACAATTATCATATAGGCTGCTAGATAAGGTGGAGGAATATCGCTTGAAATGGGGGCAGTATCACTCATATATTGAGAAATAATGGCAACTCCAGCTCATGTAAATAGCAATATTTTTATTTATTTTATTTATTTTATTTATTTTATTTATTTTATTTATTTTATTTATTTTATTTATTTTATTTATTTTATTTATTTTATTTATTTTATTTATTTTATTTATTTTATTTATTTTATTTATTTTATTTATTTTATTTATTTTATTTATTTTATTTATTTTATTTAATTATAAGTAGCAATATCCCAAATGTAAAAAGTGAAAGTAAACTGCTATAAGTATGATTGTTAGACAATGCTGTAGATTAACATTGCTGTACATCACCTTTATGTTTTGTTGTGTCTATTTTTTGTCTTTTTAATTTATTGTTCAATGTCAACTGTTACGTGTGATGGATGTTTGTTCATTGTCTGTTAATTGAAAATAATAAAAAACTATTAATCATAAAAAATTTAAAAAAAGTTAGTGGAAACATCACAAATCTACGGAACCACGTATTGAGGCATCACCCTGACGTGAAACATGGAAAATCCGAAACAAGCCTCGCTGATAAAGTGGCAAGTGATTGTCAGGTACGAGTCCATTGCTCTGGATGTCCAGCTGTCACACGTTATGGCAACTCTCTGCTGGCTGAAGTGAAGTTGCGATGTCACGTTTCACCTGCACGGACATGTCTGGGACTATCACTTCACTCAACTGTTTGCATGTCGGTAACACGTAGCGTGGTTCTAGTACACTGACGAGGCTTCGAAAGCCAGCATTTTCGACAACGCTGTACGGGCGTATATCCTTGCAAATACAATTTGCTACAGCCTCGGTAATTTGTTGGGCACGCGGAGAATTTGATTGTAATTTGCAACCAAACGTCTTTATCAGCTAGGCTTGTTTCGGATCCGCTTTTCCATGTTTCACGTCAGGGTGATGCCTCAATAAGTGGTTCCGTAGATTTGTGATGTTTCCACTAAATGTAACCTCCACTGCGCACAGCTTGCATATGGCTTTGCTTTTGTCCTGCTCATCTCTATCGTCATAATTTGTACATGCAAAATGCACCCAGACATCTGCCTTTAAGCCTGGTGGTGACTTGAGTGTCCCTGCCATTCAGTGGCGTAGCGGACGGGCCCGCAAGCGACGCACCGCGGGGGGGCCCCAGCCACTAGGGGGCCCCCTAACATTGGATCCACATTTTTTTTTTTTTTTTTATAATTTAAAAATATATAAAACAAAGAAAATAAGTGGCCCTTCATTGTGTCAACCTTAATTTTAATATATAGGCCTATATTTAAAAATATATACATGGTTAGCCGTATCCAATAGCAACATGACTTTGACGTCACACGTAGGCAGCGAGACACAAGGAAAATGAGCAAGCGAAAATACAATACAAAGTACAATAAGCATTCTTTAGGTGGTGATAGATTCTCTATTCGGACATTATAGCCGCTATATGTGGGACTGTCGGTCCGATATTGTAAAAAAATCCAATAAAAAATGTATGTTTACGGAAGTACATGTCTCAAGTATTATCTCGGCGGTTAGTCGAGTGAAAGAAAAACAACATACAGATGATAATTCACACAATATAATACCACGAAAGCGTACAGCACTAAACAATAACATTTATTTGGGCAGCATCATACTCAAACTCAGGCAGAAAGGCAGGGTCCGGCCAGGTTCACAGTCACAGGCTGTCAGTGCATCATACAGGTACATAATTCAGCATGGTTAGGCTATATATAGCTGTTTCTTTTTCTATTCTACTATTCTATTCTACTTCTGCTGTCTGCGTCTCCCTGGGTATTCCTAGACCAGATGGCAAACAGTAAAGAAATGCCACAATATACCAGGACTTAAGAAGCGAGATGTCCAACAAAGGATTTGACTAACCCTGGCCAATTTTACGCAACAAGTAGACTCTGATGCAGCGGAGACAGAGTTGCCAGATTGGCTGGTTTTTGGTGGATTTAGACGTTTTTAGATTGATTAGGTTGGAAATTCTCAATCCCATCTGGCAACCCTTAGCGGAGAGTCTACAGATATGTTTACAGATATCACACTGCTGTGCACACCACACTTTGTTAAAATAAATAAAGCTTGTACTATTCTACTTATAATACATTCTACCAGTGGTGTGCCGTCAGGGCCAGCAAGGCCTTCTCTGCTGGCCTAAACATCATCAGAATATACATTTTATTTTAATATATATTTTCCACAAATATGTATTAATGATTCCCCATAGTCTATTCTCTTCATTTCATAGCTTTCCTCTTGGTTGCGCTGCTTCCAGTCTCCGATTGAGATTTGGAGGGCTGGCCTTTATGTTAGAGCTTTTATCCAATCAAAATGTGTTGCTAGGGGGCTCAAAAATCTGCCCGCCTTCACATTAAACGGTGCTGCGGATTCGACCTGTAACTTAACATTGGAACGAGAAAACCTGTGGCGTACCTAGTAAACCTACGTAGATGCGAGCAAAAGCAACAACGGCGCCTGCTGTAAGGCTCAATGATGTCAGCACCCAGCACGTCTTTTGATTGGATACGCACTATTGCTACGCACTATTGATACGCACTATTGATATTCACTATTGAGATGCGGAACTATGCCGGTAGATGTGAAACTTTTGAAAGGGCGCAGGGAAACGGAGCCTCACAACGAAAGCTTTCGTTGACTGATCGATAATACTGATCGATTGTGTCCTGTTTTTGGGTAAACAATAACTTTCATTTAGGGGACACAATGAAAGCGCCAAGTCCACAAACAGAGGAAACTACGTTGAGCTTCTTTCTTTTCTGGCTGAAAACAACCCAGATTTACATTACCACCTGTCCACAAACAAAGTGTTTACTGGGACGTCAGGCAAAATACAAAACGACCTGATTTTTGCTATTGCTGAAGTGATGGAAGAAGAGATCAAAATGGAGATTAAAAAGGCACCCTTTGTCGCTATTATGGTGGACGAGACGACAGACGTGGGTAATGTAGCGATCTTAAAGATGTTAGTTTAACACTCTTCATTGTAAATGCGGATTTATTGATTAAAAATGCTTCGGAAATATTAATATAACTCTGTTGTACTTGTCTGACTATGTTAAGGTGATGCAACGCCCGGTTATACTGTGTTTCTGTCTAGTTTCTAGAGCCATGGCGTCATAACGATGGTATTAAGAGGTAGAATAATTCAGGTAGGAATGTGTCGGACATCACTGAAGGCCTAGGTGTGAAATGCACCGCCCGCCACTGCATTCTACTGATGTAGTGTAGTCTACCATTTGGTTTTAGTTATAGGCTATTGCTCTCACTTGTTTGTACCTTTTGCTAAGTCAAGCATTTAGAATGTAGAGTGCATATTGCGAAATTTCGCAACGTCAATAACGCATCGGCCTCTAAAAAACGTTTTTTTTTTTTTTTTTTTTTACTCCGTTGCGAAAGGGCCCCCGCCGCCACCTTGCGGGGGGGCCCCGGGATTTTGCGCTACGCCACTGCTGCCATTGCCATGTTTTTAGATTTTACAGTGTTGAGACCTCTCGTTGCGTGAGATCTGGCCACGAGATCTCGTTGCGGGTTGAAGCTGCAAGCAGGAAAATGCATGAAAGATCGATCTCGGGATTTATGAATCAATAATCGCTCATTCAATGAAGATCGATTCAGAATCGGGAAATCGATTTTTTGAACCCAGCCCTAATTGCACAACTGTTTTGAAAAAAAAATCCACCGAGGGGGGGAACTCCCCTTCAACCCCCCCACTCAGACCTTGCCATACCTTGCCATTTGTTGAAATGACACCACTGGTCTCATAGCCTATTGGAAATGTATTGCGTGTGTGTGAATGAGCGCTTTTGTGAGCCCGCATGTATGATGTGGCTCTTTCTGGTACCCCAACAATTTTTTGTGGCTCTTAGTCTCCGACTGGTTGGCCACCCCTGGACTAGAGGCTGCTATGAGTGCTGATCACATTTCCAGAGCGATTTCCAGTAGCATGCGTACACACAGATATAGTCAGTAGTTGTTGTTTTTTGCAGTCGTTATGGCGAACGCGGTCATACTAGAGATGGAGGTTCCTCCAGCATCCCTTAACACTAGAACAGCCGAGCCTATTGATCCTACTATAAGAGCCATTTATGAACAGCACACACACATCTGGCAGAGGTACTGAAGGAGGTAGTTGTACCGATAGTGGCCTGTAGGGGCGCTATACCAGCTACTGCATGTTGAATGTACAACGAGGAATAAAGCTCAGCTTTGTGAATGGCGACCAAGTGTGTGTGTGCACATTGATACATGGTACCAGGAGTGGGGTGACACTAGCCTACAAAGATGAATAACATTCGGTCGCCGGACGAGTTGAAGTTAAGTGGAAATGTCCACGAGAACTGGAAAGCTTTTAAGCAAAGTTTTGAGCTGTACGTGTTGGCAATCGGTCTGGAAGAGGCGAAACATGAACGTCGAAGGGTAGCACTGCTTCTCACAGTGGCAGGCAGAGCCGCGAGGGACGTTTTCAACACGTTTCGGTTTCCTGAGGGCGATGACCAAAAGTATGCAGCAGTGCTAGCAAAGTTTGAGGAATATTGCACACCTAGAAAAAATGAGACGTACGAACAGTATGTTTTTCGCAACAGAGTACAGGCCGAGTCAGAATCCATTGAACAGTTTGTCACGGACTTGCGTCTGAAAAGCCAGTCGTGCAACTTTGGCACATTGTGTGACTCGCTAATAAGAGATCAGATCGTCATCGGCGTTGTCGACAAGAAGGTGAGAATGCAACTGCTCAGAGAATCCGATTTGAGCCTGGAGAAGGCAGTACAAATCTGCCAGGCGTCAGAGAGCGCCAAAATGCAGCTCAAGTCATTCGAGCCCGAACCAGCATCGGTGGACGCGGTGCATGAGAGAGTGCATGAGAGGGCCGCTAGCAAGTGGAACAGCAAAGGAAAGTCCCGCGCGCCCAGGCCCACAAAGGACACAGACTGTGACAGATGTGGGGGCAGACATGCAGCGAATAACTGCCCGGCTTACGGTGTGGACTGTTGCAAATGCGGTAAGAAGAATCACTACGCCCGATGCTGCCTGTCAAAGAAAGTACAGGTGGTGCAACAAGGCAGCGACACGACCGACACAGACGAGGATGACGAGAAGTGGTTCGTGGGAACTGTGGAGAACGAGGACAATAAGGAGGAGTGGATAGCCAATCTGGAAATCAATGGAACGACAATTCCTCTGAAATTGGACACGGGGGCTCAGGTGAACATACTGACGATGAAAGACTTTAATAAACTGTACAAGAAGCCAAAAGTGCATGTGAAAAAGGTAAATCTGAGAACGTACAATGATGAACCGATTCCTACAAAAGGGGTATGTCGGGTCACACTGTCAAGGAAAGGGCACTCTGGTAATGCTATGTTTGTGTTGGTTGAGGGTGATAGACAGCCCATATTAGGTCTGAAATCCTGTGAGAGATTGGGTCTTATCAAAAGAGTGCATGTAATTGACAGGTCTGTAGTGACACCTAGTGGTGCAGCTGAGGAACAGCATGAGACTGTAGCTGACACGGAAAAAATAAGGAAGCAATATAGGGACGTATTCGGTGGTATAGGATGCCTACCTGGGCAGTACAGAATCCAGTTAAAAGCAAATGCGGAACCTGTCATCCACCCGGCAAGGAAGGTGCCGGTGACCCTTAAAGCTAGGCTGAAAGCAGAACTACAAGCCCTTATAGAGAAGGGCATAGTGAGGAAAGTAGAGGAACCGACTGAGTGGGTCAGTTCTCTGGTGATAGTTGAGAAAAAGAATGGTGACTTGAGGCTCTGTATAGACCCAAAAGACCTGAATAAGTGGATCAAAAGAGAACACTACAAACTACCAACTAACTCAGACATAACTAATGCTATGGCAGGCGCGCGTTTCTTTTCTAAGTTAGACGCATCATCAGGGTTCTATCAGATCGTTCTAGACGAAGACAGCTCCAAACTGTGTACCTTTAACACACCATTTGGAAGGCATTGCTTTCTCCGCTTACCGTTTGGGATATGCTCAGCTCCAGAGGTGTTCCACAAAACAGTGCAGCAGCTGTTTGATGGTATGGAGGGTGTGGGTGTGTTTATTGACGACATAGTGGTCTGGGGCACAACAAAAGAAGAACACGACGAGAGGCTACGCGGGGTGCTAGAACAAGCACGTAAAGCAGGGCTTAAACTGAACAAGTCGAAATGTGAGTTTGGGGTGACAGAGGTTACTTACCTAGGTGACAAGTTGTCCGCGGAAGGGATACAGCCTGATCCAGAGAAAATAAGGGCAATAGTAGAGATGCCAGCGCCAAAAGATAAAACAGACCTGCAAAGAGCATTAGGGTTAGTCAACTACATGGGGAAGTTCATACCAAATCTGTCTGCAAGCTCAAAGGCCCTCCGTAGTCTACTGGAAAAGCAAAACGAATGGCAGTGGGAACACGAACATGCAAATGAGTGGGAGGTGTTAAAGGCCAACCTGATCAGAGAGCCGGTGTTAAAGTACTATGATGTTGACAAACCGGTCAAAGTCTCTACTGATGCATCCAAAGAGGGTCTCGGAGCGGTGCTGCTCCAACGACACGGCACAGAATGGTTTCCCGTCGCTTACGCATCCCGAACGATGTCATCTGCAGAGCGCAACTATGCGCAAATTGAGAAAGAGACATTAGGCGCGGTTTTCGGATGTGAAAAGTTCCATGAATATATCTACGGCAGGGAAATAATACTAGAGACTGATCACAAGCCGCTTATTGCCATTTCCAGAAAGCCACTTGGAGATGCACCGCCACGCATCCAGCGTCTCATGTTACGGCTACGGAAGTACCACATGACGCTCGAGTTCACTCCAGGAAAGTACTTAATAGTGGCAGACGCTCTCAGCAGAGCGAGTTTGAGTGACACGGGCCCGAGCAGCACCGAGCAGGAGGTGCAAATCCATGTGGACTGTGTGAAGGCCCAGCTGCCTGCATCAAATGAGAAATGGGCCCAGTTCGCGCAGGAAACAGCAAGCGACAGAGAGTTGCAGGAGGTCATAGCGGCCATCCTCTCACCAGGAGATGAGGCCAGGATACTGCCAAGTCCGTATCGTCACACTAGAGATGAACTGACAGTGATCGACGGGGTACTCCTTAAAGGTAACAAAATAGTAGTTCCCGGCTCCATGAGACCAGAGATGGCTAAGTTAGCACATGAGGGCCATTTGGGAATAGAGAAAAGCAAGAGGCGGGCTCGTGAGGTACTGTTTTGGCCATACATGAACAGAGATATTGAGACTGTAGTACAGCGATGTGGGATTTGCCAACAGCATAGATATATGCAGCCTAGAGAGCCGCTTCTGCCTCATAGCAAACCAACCGAGCCATGGGAAAAAGTAGGTGCAGACTTATTTCAGCTGAAAGGGAGAGACTATTTAATCATAGTTGACTACCATTCAAACTATCCAGAGTATGCGCTGTTGTCTGATACCACAGCAAAGCAAGTGATCGCTCATTCTAAGTCTATTTTCGCAAGGCACGGTATTCCAGTGACTTTAGTAAGTGATAATGGGCCGCAGTTTAGCTGCCAGGAGTTCGCAGAGTTCGGAAAACAGTATGGATTCAAGCATGTAACCTCAAGCCCACTGTACCCGCAGTCAAATGGTCTAGCGGAAAAGGGAGTGCAAATCGTGAAACGACTGCTAAGGAAAGCAGCGGAAGCGGGTGAGGACCCGTACCTGGCAGTCCTCAACTACAGAGCATCACCGCTGGAAGGTGGCCGCTCACCAGCAGAGTTGCTGATGAACAGGAGGCTCAAGACAAAGCTGCCGTCAGCAGAGCACCTGCTCCAGCGCGCTGACCACCGCACACAGAGAGAGCACCGGTCCACACAGAGAGAGGACCAGTCCAAACGTGCCTATGACAAAAGAGCACGGCCCTTGGGACCTCTTGAACGAGAGGACCTAGTGAGAGTCAGATGCGAAGGAAGATGGGGACCGGTCGCACAGGTCCTTAAAGAGACTGCTCCAAGATCATACGAGGTACTTACCGAGAATGGCAATACAATCCGCAGGAACCGGAGACACCTGTTGAAGATTCCACGCCCAGAACCACAGCCTGCAGAGAATGGCAATGACAGGGAGACTCCGGGAGAGCAAATAGAAGGGGGGCATACTCAATCAGACACGGACAGCCCTCCTGTCGAGTCACCCTCCCCTGGGGTGGAGCGGGTTCAAAGGCCGAGTAGGTCCATTGTCAAACCTAGGAGACTTGTAGAGGAGTGCTAATAACACGCACAGAAAGGGTGGGTTTATTATTTTTATTTTATTTTTTATTGCGGACTTGGAGTTCTGTTCTCAGGGTCATTACTGTTTGTTTCTGGACTCAGGTTATTTGTGAATTGATGCTGTATGGTTCCATTACAGTTTGTTTTCATTGAAAAAAAAAAAAAAAAGGAAAGAGGTAAGAGAAGTGTAATAATTGTACTGTTTAGAGTACCGTTACATTGTTTATTTGTACAAGCTGGAGAGTACATCTTGAGAATTCTAGTACGTATGCTAAGCTATAGATATAGACTTGTAATATCTGTGAACTGTTATTCTCTGAGATCAACTTCATCTTAATCCTTAGAAAAAGGGAGATGTACCGATAGTGGCCTGTAGGGGCGCTATACCAGCTACTGCATGTTGAATGTACAACGAGGAATAAAGCTCAGCTTTGTGAATGGCGACCAAGTGTGTGTGTGCACATTGATACAGTAGTGTCAGAATGGAAGTTGGAGAGGCCAGGAAGCACAATTCCAGACACAACAGATAATGCTAGAAATATTGTCAATGAAATCAGTGAAGCTGGACTGGGCCCCCAAATTGGATGTTTGCACACAAAATTAATTTAGCAGCACAAAAAGCAACAGGAATCAACCAGGTGTCCAGGGTGCTAGGCGGTCATAAATGTCGTGTCTTTCTTCCACCATAGCACAACAGCTGCACATATTGCAGAGAAAATACAATGAATATTAGTACTCCCAATGGATTATTTCTCATTGAGTCTATTAGAAATATTACAGTAAAGATGGCAGACTTTGCCACATATTTAACTATTTTACTAATCTTTGCACATGCAAAATGGGGCCCTCTGTATGTGCAGCTGTACCTAAGAGGTTTATTACTGTTAGAGATCTGAGCATGACCCCAGCCTCTGTATCGGAAATCCCCCTCCAGTTCTGATCACTTGAAACAGAAAGTCTAAAGGTCGACATGGGAGTAAATCTGAATAAAATACTCTCCACCACTCACTCCCCTGACTACCAAGACTGGAAACATTCTCCCCAGATTGAGGAATGTGTATGATTACAGAGACATTAACAAACCAGAAATAGTCTTTCATATATGTGTATGTATGTACTGCGTGACCATGAGGCATGATAAGACGGCATTCCATTGGCTGAGGGGAGGACATTCCATCCTGTTCAAGGTTCCCAGCATGACTACACAGTCTGGTTATGACTCTAGCACAGCTGCTTGACCTTGCCTCTCGGTGGTGTGTGTGTGTGTGTGTGTGTGCGTGTGTGTGTGTGTGTGTGTGTGTGTGTGTGTCAGGCTCTTTGCTCACAATGCAACCATCAACCACACCAACCTCTAGTGTTCATAGAAATAATGTAAGTCAAACATTCAAGTGAATGAATGTGAATCACATAACACTTCAGCATGACTCCCTTTGGTACAAACCTTGGGTTTGACACCACATCCAGCACCTGCTCCTGGTGGTTGGAAAGTGAATTCCTCAGCGAACCTGGTATGGGACAGGATGTTGACCACGTCCTCATCCACCTGAACCACCTCATCCACCTGTAAGAGAGAGAGAGAGAGAGAGAGAGAGAGAGAGAGAGAGAGACACACACACACACACACACACACACACACACACAATTACTTACTATAGTACTTACAGTATGACATGTACACAAATGAAAGACACCTTTAGAGAACAGAGCCATTCCAGATGCAGAACCTTATACAGACCTTGAAGGTGTACTGACAGTCAAACTCCAGGCTCTTCTCTGAGCCAGTGATGTTGCCGTCGTAAACCACAAGAGGCTCTTTTGAAGTGCCTTTGGGGATCTTGAAGAGACGGTAGGTTGCCGACACAAACTTGAAGTCACCTGTAATTCACAAGAAGATACAGTGAAGAGGATCAAACCTTCAAACCGGAATAACCTTTTTTCAGACGGTCATTTCTAAAAAAGCAGCAGCCAATCAGTACAGCACATCTCACCTAGGACAGCCTCCAGCTCCTTGTTGTCCACATTGATGACAGTGGAAGTGACCAATCGGGGTCTGGTGAAGCCTACATCCTCAGCCAACTGCACTAGGTCCTCCCACCAAAGCGCGCCACTGATAAACTCACCTAACAAAACAACAACCATAAATATTACTATTATTATTATTATTATTATTATTATTATTATTATTATTATTATTATTATTATTATTATGTTATTGGCTCTTGCATTTTGGTTTAGCTCTAAACAGTGTTGGATTTGATACAGCAGTGATACACAGTCCTGGTCCTGGAGAGTTACAGTGGGTCCAGGTTTTTTTTCGCAGCCTGAATGAACTCATCAACTGAACTTTAACACCTTGATAAGCTTAAACAGGTGTCACTGCCGAGGTGTGGCCAATAGCCGTACAGTACGGCTCTCTAGGGCCAGGATTGAGCATCACTGCATAGTGGGTGACCAGTGTTACAGTACGTACCCCACAGAACTTTGTGGCTTTTGATCTCATCTGAAAGTCTGCCACTGCAGTAGACATCACTGAAGTACAGCTCACCTCCCTCCTGACAACCGAAAGAAAAATAAATATCACCAAGCAGAGGTGAATTTATCAATTACATTTGTTTAGCATTTAAGTGACAAGTGTGAATGTGAATTCCCTTGCAATACCATGCCATGAAGGTGTATTGAAGTGTGTTGAGTGTGTTTTGTGATTAGATACCTTTAGAACGTGGTAAACCTCAGTCAGTACTTTCTTCTTGTCTGGGGAGAGATTCACCACACAGTTGGATCTGTAACACCAGAGAAAACATACATGGGTGAAGGTATCAACAATCTTCTTTGTATTCTGAAAATGTGTATTCAATTGCTATGATAATGACATCATGAAAAATTTCAGAAATACATTTTCTTGAGTAAATGTTTCTCTTACATTATGATGTCAAAGGAGTTCGCCTTGAGACCAGCGTCCGTGAGAGCCTCAATGTACCCATGAACAAAATCCACATTTGGCTTCTTGTAACCAAACTCTTGCATGTGATGGTCCACATACTTGCGGGCCACATCAAGCTACATAGAAAACAGAAACAGAGTAGATTTAGTTTAGTAGAGTAGTGTTGTTTTGTTTTGTTTTGTTTTAGTAGAAAACTCCTTTTGGCCAAGTTCCCCCGATAGTGCACTCAAAAACCCTGCCCCTGAAACTACAGTATAAATAAAGTTGTATTGAATTTGAATGGTCAGCCCCACAGATAATAGGCTTGATTTTCCCAGAATACAGTGTGTCCATGTGTCTTCTCTATACCTGGTCCTCTGTCATGTCGATACCAGTCACATGACCCTTCTCTCCCACCAGCTGGCTGAGCATGTAGCAGTCCCTGCCACTCCCACTGCCCAGGTCCAGCAGCCGACAGCCCTCCAGACACTCTGGGACCACCAGCCCACAGCCATAGTACCTGGAGGAGAAAACACCAGAAGACCCTTGGTGTCTGTATGTACCGAGTCTACGTGGAATACGAAGCAGTAAATGTAATGTATGTGCTGAGAAGCGTGGCTTGATTTTTGGGGGTCTATGGTTCAGTCTGAGTTCATATTGTTTGTATTATATATATATATTGCTTATAATATTTTGTATTGTTCTTGTTGTGAAGCACTTGGGGACACTTGGCTGTAAATACGTTGATTATATAACACTGTTTACTGTGAAATAATTGATTGATTGAATCTGAGCTTTGGATGAACACATGTCTGCTAAATGAACAAGGGCAACTGGGCTACTGAAGCTAAAATCAAAAAGCTATGCTAAGTTAGAAAAATGAATGTAATAGACATGTTATTACATAAGCACAACAATGTACTGTAAAGTGTAATAAAGGTCAACTAACTTTGAGGACACTTCAGGGTGAACCTTCTTCAAGGCCTGGCGGATGAAGGCAGAGATCGGTCTGGCAGGGGCGACGCACGCATCTGTCTTCAGGTCAGAGGTCTTCTTCAGTGTTTTTCCATAGTATTCCTAAAGTCAGTTTAAGTATATCAATGCTCTGCTGGCAATTACTTTATAATAATGAACGAATTACATGAATTACACAGATTGTATATCATATCTGATTTATGATTCATGATATGATTTAATAAATCAACAATTATATTGTATGCCGTTGCCCAGTACCTTGACATCCACATGAATCGTTGAATCAACGAAGCCTTCTTTACATCCACTACAAAACAAAAAACAATATGAAACAGACGCGACTGACAGAATAATTAAATAAGCGACAAGCATGACAACATTGATAGTGTGTCAGATTGTGATATTATTATAGCTTCTTAATTTCACCCACATAAACGCAATTCTCACAACTGGTATTGTAACAACGTTATGAAACATACTTTGAAACAAGGATGGGAAACTACTTACTGTTACTGTGCACAATTCTCTCCTTCAAAACCATGTTCAAGTCACCCTAGCGAGTATGGTGCCAGAAACTGAAAAGAAACGGCGCCTGCGGCTCAGTTAGAACTGAACAGTATTTGAATAAACGCTGGTCTTGGCGGAGTTACTGTACCTGTTTTCAGCCATCGTGTGCTTATATATTTGAAGTCGGAGTCTGGACACAGGTTATTATTATCATCGATATGTATGATTATCATGCTTACTCTGTTAAATTGACCGCCCCCTGCCCCACCTCCTTCAAATTAAAAGTCGGTGCGACATTTGCTTCAATTTGTTATAGAATCAATGTTACATTGCTTCATGAATGAATGGTCTTTATTGTCATTAATATAGTACAGGTACCATACAACGAAATTTGGGAGGGGGGGCTACCCTGGTGCTAAGAAAAAAATACTAAAAACAAGAAGGGAAAAGAGCTGGTTTACATAAATAAAGGCTATATCCACTATCCACTATACTATACAAATAAAACACTGTGCTGTACTCTATGCTATGCTATAAATATCCTAACATTTCCTATCTCTGAACCTTATGTGCACGAGGGTTGTCATATTGCACATAGTATCATTGCACATTCATTTAAAGTGTCGCAGTTTGCAGGTTTGAAATGTTCACAGTTGTGTTTCAGTATTGCACTTGATTACAATCTAGTAGCTGCCATCAAATTGTCTAGATTGTCCAGGGCCTAGAACCTAGGTCTTTGCTGTGTTCAGGGCCTGAATGGCCCTGGGGTAGAAGCTGAGCTTCAGTCTGTTTGTCCTTGCGTTCCCAGGGTGGGATGGGTCTCTGGAGATCTTGGAGGCCTTCCTGAGGCAGCGTGTGTTGTACAGCTCTTCCAGAGAGGGGAGGGGGGCGCCGATGATCTTCTGGGCCGATCTCACGACTCTGTAGCGCTTTCCTCTCTGCGGCTGTGCAGCTGGAGAACCACACGCAGATGCAGTAGGTGAGGATGCTCTCCACTGTGCAGTGGTAGAAGGTCACAAGCAGCTCCTGTTTGAGGTGGTATTTCCTGAGGACTCTCAGGAAGTAGAGCCGCTGTTGTGCCTGCTGTCATGGCATCGGTTTTCATCTTATCTTACATCATGGCCTTGATTGCATATGCAATTCTCAATCCATTCGTCATTCCCCCATACATTGTATGTCTGTACAGTAATGAATAGACATCAAATGTATAACTAGCAGTGAGATAGATAGAAAAAGAAAACATGACAGGAGTCGTTTAGGCTTTTAACGGCATGTTTATTGAACACGTGTCAATTTGGCTGTTGTTGTAATAAAAGGCTTCTGAACAGAACACCAAAAGAAAATGTGCACAACCACCTAACTGTACATACCCTTGTGGGACAAAAAAAGAAACATGTCTTTGGCTGCTTGGTGCCCCTGATTACAAGACTTAAACCTACTCCTGGACTAAATCACACTTTCAATGTCAAATCTCCATTGAAGACGCTTTTTAGTCTAGGATTAGACTGTACATTATCTGTGAAACCAGCCCTTCCTGTCTCAGTAGTCCAACAGGTTAGCTATATCTGTCTGTTATCTTGCACACTTCAATGATTAACAAGGAGTGAAAGTTTCATTTCATTATTTACTCAAGGAAACAACAGTAGACTATCCATTTTTTTAAAAAGAAGAAGGAAATTAGTCTAATCATTGAATAACAAAAAAAGGCTAATGATTGCAACTGACATACTGGTTGACACAGATTCAAAAGTAGCTATTTTTGGTTCATAAATGAGTCACAGAATAATATCTATACGATTCTATATGATTCGTCAATAAGTGGTTGAAAAGCTTTACGATTCCATTAAGTGAATTGACAAAGGCATCTTTTGATATGCACGTACCACAATCACAGGTTATTCTTTTTATACAACAAAATGCATAAATATTCAAAGCACTTAAGAATGTGTTTTAGGTCTAGCTATGGGGTGGAAATGAAATACGAAAAAAACCTCCAATATTCTTGTAAAATTGGACAGGATTAAACAGAATACATTTCAAATGAAAGAATGTACCTACCAGTGATGGCTCTCTGTGCTGGGTAATAATCTATTGATGACAGTCTCCGTATGCTACATTGTTGAAGGGCAGTCGATCAATTAGTGGAGGTAATTAGGCTACATAATGTCTGTGCTCTGTAGGTTGGAAGGTATTCCAAAATATTGAAAAATATATATTTAAAAAGGAGGCTGGAGGCATACAATGTCAATGAGAAAACATGAGAACCAATCCTGAATAATTTCGTTTTTTCAGTCCAATGACTAAAGTACACAAAACAACATCTTTGTATGGTGTCTTATATAAAGCCGATGACACACAAAAATCATGGAATCCAAGTTACATTTGAACAAAACAATGTTTTGCTTCTCAAAACGTAACATCCTTACGGTCTTTTGTACCCGTTTTCTCCTACGGTGCAGCACCTTTCACTAAACGCACTTCGTTAGTTATCTGCTCTCACCAACGTGACAATTCCATGAAGATGCGCAGTAGCACAATCATTCATTCATTGGAGCTCAAAATATCTTTGAGGAAGGACCAATCAACATCCTTTGACCCTGACAGGGGACCAATCATGTCCCTGAGAGGGATAGTGTTACAGGCATTTTCCCCATGGACAATTCCATCAAAAACACACTGCAGAAAAACAAAACAAATCTTACTAACTAACAAATGATAACTGATTTGATGTAAATTAAGACTGGATTTGTATTTATACAAAACTTTTCTTGCGTGTGATAGACTTTACTTTAATAGCTCTGTTAAGAGTTAAATATTTATGTGCAAAATAAGAACCGCTTAACGCAACATTTGTTAATGCACTTGTTTCAACCCCGTGACAACATGGAGGAGAGAGAGGAAAAAAAAAAAAGTCTTGTGATTTAATTCGTGATTTCATACGTGATCTCACGCGCCGTGTACAGTTCCTGTACAGTATATCGGATTGCATAAACACACACACATGACGCTCCACATGGCACACTTCGTCAAATGTATTGGCTCCAGTCGGATTTGTCCAGTACATTCCTTCCTGCTGGCGTCACAGGAAGCAGCTGTGATTGGCCGCACCAGTGTGAACGTGCATTCCGTCCATGACCCAATCAATGACCGGGACATCTGGTCAAAGACCGAGTCTCGAATCTGTCACCGGACGCCTCTTAGTAAGGACATACATGGGACAGGGCGTTCATCAAGAGCTCGATGCAGTGTCAGCAGTCACATGACACGCGTGCTGGTGACAGGCCAATCTTCTAGTCTCTTCTATGCAGTAAGGCCACCGTTATGGGAAAGGGGCGTTGTCGACGCCAGGCTTCTCATCCAGACTCTGGGACAGGGCATCCTGCTCCGTCACACACACACAGCCATTGGTAGCCTGTTCGTCACACACACCCTCAGTCGCACATCAAATCTCACGCACAAACATACAGTACACACACACACACACACACACACACACACACACACACACACACACATCTGTCTGGAAAAGAACGTACTCAGAGACTTAGAATCTGACATATACAGTACACACTCAAACACACTAAGTCTGTCTCGACTCCTGCTCCAGTCTCTCCATCTCTTTCTCTCTCTCTTTATCCCTCCCTCCTTCTCTCAAGTGACGGCGGTTGGGTCATCCCTGGGGTTCCGTGCTGTTGCCATGGTAAGGCCCCTCCTGCTCGTTGATGGTGTGGAGGAGAAGGCACACCGGCGGGTGGGGGGTCCGTGGCGTCGGTGGCGGCGAGGATGAGGGTCCGCACTCCTCCTCCTCCTCCCTCCTCACCAGACCCCCCAGCGCCTGTTCCTCGTCCCCCTCCGGGGGGGCGCGGTGGCCGCACCCATCGCAGAAATCCCCGGCCTCCGCCTCGTCGTCCTCCCCCTCGCAGCTCAGCAGGCTCTCCAGCTCCCTCAGCTCCTTCCCCTCCTGACCCCCGCTGCTGGTGCTCCCGCCGCGGCCCCGGCCGCACACGCACACCTCGATCCCTGAGTCGCCCGTGAAGCGCCTGCGCCGGCCCCCGCCGCGGACCCTCTCCTTGTCCTCGGCGCAGCCCTCCGTCCCCAGGTTCCTGAGCAGGGGGTCCTTGGAGCAGTCGACCGTTTTCTCGGGGCCGGCGGGCCCCTCGGCGGGGACCTGCTCCTGGGGCCCCGACCCGGGCCCGGTGCCCCCCTCCTGGTGCGGCTGGAGGGGCTTGTGCCTGTAGCCTATGGTGGGGGTGTGGGGCTCCTCCAGGCTGGGTCTGGAGCAGAGTGTGTCTGAGACTGGAGGGACTGGAGTGGTCTGGATGGAGGGAAGCAGGCCGTCCTGCGGGTCAGCGGTCAGGGGGCTGGCCACCGTGGATGGGCCCGTGTGGATGGCGCTGTAGGGGGGCGGAGGGGTGGGAGGGCGGTTCACCACCTCCTCATAGTCTGGCAGGAGGTAATTCGGAAGAAACCCTGGAAATGGGGAGAGATTAAAAAAGGAGAATTAGGATATTAGAATTATTATTAGAAGAAGATTATTAGATTATTATTAGAATTAGGATTAGGAGAATAACAATTGTATGTTTTTTTTAAAAGAAAGTTTCAAGGAAATCATAGCTAGGTTGCTAATCGGTATTAGGTCCACTGACTGACACTTTCATTCAGATCAAAATGTAATGTGAAGCCACAGTCAAGTCAATCAGTCAGTGTCAAGTATGTGTGGCTTTCATTTCCCTATCCCAACAAAAACAGACAATGGTACCCAGTCACAGGATGCAGTGTGAAGGGTTATCGATGGGAAAAGAAACAGTAGGACCTCAGGCTAACTTAGTGCCAATGACCTAAACCATGACCTAACATGCTCTTAAAATCACAACAAACCGGGGGGGGTGTTATGATGAGAGGGTGAGCACGTCATATGAGGATCGGTTTGCGTTTGGGGGTGGGGGGGTGTTGACAGGGGGGGGGGGGGGGGGGGTCAGACCATGGGGGGACACCTCCCCAAGCAGGAACGGTTTTCTAGGTCACTTGCTAAGAGCCTGAGCGCGGCCGTGAGGCGGTGTAGCAACCGTTGGCAAGGACCCAAGGCACAGTGGTTTCCTGAAAACTGGGGCATGTCAACAGGGCCGGTCCGACACTATAAATGAAACCGCTGGGCGCAGAGGCTAAACAAACGAGCGCCCGGTGTGGTAGGGCCGACCGAGATAGCCGAAACCCGCTCCGGTTGCTGCAATTGACAGCTATGCTAACAGGAATAACCACAGAAAAGAAAAAAAAGAATCTCAGTGTCAATCGCGCAAGCTGCTACTACAGCACAGAGCAACTGTTGGGATTCAGCTCGACAGAAAGAGAGAGAGAGAGAGAGAGAGTGAGTGAAGATGCCTTCTCCTTCCCTGGAGTCTGGAAATGGGCACAGTGGATAAGCCCCTGCTCTCATATCATGGGAGTCATATGCACTATAAATAACATACGCAC
The DNA here is from genome assembly GCF_963989245.1 of Nansenia antarctica. Lineage (NCBI taxonomy): Eukaryota > Metazoa > Chordata > Actinopteri > Argentiniformes > Microstomatidae > Nansenia > Nansenia antarctica. The sequence goes on from NC_137675.1 coordinate 14,402,162, forward strand.
TAGTGTGCGCTATGAAGAGACCGACTACCAGTTCGGCAACAAGTCTGGAGTAGTGTGTAATGTGTGTGTGTGTGTGCCATATAGTCAGTGTTTATATGTTGATATCTGCTGTAGTGGGTGTTGTCGTTGGTGCCATGCCTCAGGTGGAAGGGTTGGTGTCTTACTTAAGATGTATGTTAGGCCTGTGTGTGGCTGTGGTTAGGTGTGTGTGTGTGTGAGAATATAGTGGGGTGTCATACAGTATAGTGATCTTGTGCAGTCTCAGGTGGGGGGGAGGACGGGGGACTACTTACTGAAGAGGAAGGGCACGGAGGTGTAGTTGTGCGCCTCGCGGTAGGCGATGAGGTTGATCTCGTGCTGCCGCTGCTGCTGCTGCATGCGGTGCTTGGTGCGGCGGTGGTGACACACGCAGCAGCAGCTCAGGATGAAGATGATGGCCCACACCAGCCAGAACCCTGGAGAGGAGAGAGATAGACAATAGAATGGGTCAGAATTAGGCTGGAATAGAAGAAAAATAGAATGGAACTGAATGTAATAGAAAAGAATGGAATAGAATGGATTAGAATAGAATAGCACTGTTTGTTCGTCGGTTCCAACTGACATGTGTCTTCTGCTCAGTGCAGAGCAGTGCTTGGTCAACTCTCCCTCGTGTCAGCCTAAACTGACGGCCCACAGCCCACAGGACCTCCTAATGTTACATTCCGACACAACACAATGTCATTGTCTGTGAACCTTCGGAACCATAAATGGTGCCTGGACTGTATGGCTGTAAATATCAGTGGAGCTCCGTGACTCAGATTGGTATACAACCCCAAACAACAGCCAACATAAATACAGTGACAGGTCCACATTAGAGACTCAATCCTTCTAGGGGTGAAAGTGTTTAAAAAATAAATAAATAAAAAAACATCCACCAGATTCAAGTTCACTCCAGTTTCTGCTGCTCTTGCACCATATCTAGCTACATCAACACAGAGAAATGCAGGGAGGGAGGAGATGCAACTCCTGGCGTGGTGGTGGGGGGTGGGGGTGCAAAGCCAGTTTTTTTGTTAGAAAAATGTTAGACATTTTTGAAATGTGCTGAATAAGCAGGCGTGAGAACACACAGTGTTTCTCCAAAGTGATTCCAGAGGGACCCACAACCCACAAGGTGTGCATGTCTTTGTTCCAGCCCAGCGCTAACAGACCCGATTGAACAATAATCAGCGAGCTCAGGATAACTTGAGTCAGGTGTGGGCTGGAACCAGCGTGAGAGAGGGAGAGGGAGAGAGGGAGAGGGAGAGAGGGAGAGACAGACAGACAGACAGGTCTTCTTACACCAGAGTTCATAGTAGTAGCTGCAGCACTGTGATTCCTGGCAGCAGTGTCCCGACTCGCACACGTAACTCTGGTTGTTCAGCCCCTCACAGTGCAGGATGCTCTGAAATACCGAAAGAAGAACAAATTACATTAAAGCAGAAGTTCCCACGGCAGCGCACGTCAGCAGCGCTGTCACAGAGCAAAAATAGCACATGGAAAGTGAAGCAATAAATGATCAATAACGCAATAACAATGTTTAGACGTACTCCTGGGGGACGTAGAAGAGCTAGCCTTTGTTATGAAGGTATAAAGTGCAGATATCAATCACCGTGTCTATATACACTTGTGCTAAGCTGCTAGAATGCCATTAGTGTCCACAGCTCGTATTCCCTCATCACTTATCATGATGTGGATTATAATGAGGAACCACTCAGCACCGCAGGCTTTCGACTCAGAGGTGGTGGTGGGGCAGGAGGGGGGGTCTAGGCTTTCCAACCACTGTTATGGCGATGATCTAACAAAAACATGTTTTCGACATTCTCCAGACTAAATCGGTAAATATTGTCTTCCGAAGGTCTAACATCTGCACGCATATAGTCATAAGAAACACCATGCACGCTACAGGAAAAAACAAACAAGATCCTTTACATAGCCAAAATGTAAATGCCTGTAACCACTCTCCTAAACAGGGCAGAGAGAACGCCTAGGCTGATCATGATCAATACATACAATACATACATTCATACTGTTTCATGATCAATACACACATGATCATACTGTTTCATGATCAATACACACATGATTATACGTTAGCCTATATAGGCCTATGTGTCTAAATTCTGAATGCGTGCTGCTTTTGAGAACACCCACACTGAGGAAGAACAGGATATATACAACCAGTATATAAACACTAAAAAGAAGACACTCTAATCAAAACACCCTTCTGAGTATAGATTTTAAAGGAAAACCCCCTGTTTTTTTTTCCAGATTAGATTAGATTGGATATCACATTCTGAGCAAGGTTTTTCTATAGATTACCCGTGGTGTGTCCAGATTAAGAAGCATAGCGATCCTGGTTCCTAAATCCAAGGCAAGTCCTTTCAACTCAAGTCTCATTATCCATGGAAGAAAACAGTGAAAGATCACACACACACACACACACACACACACACACACACACACACACACACACACACACACACACAAAGCCCAAATAGGGGACAAGGATTGCTCTACGGAAATTTCCAAGCAACAGTGTAGTGTGAGCTGCAAGCCAGAGGACTGCATGGTAATGAGGTGCTCCCTCTGTATTCAAAGCGACACGCTGAGTGTGTGTGTGTGTGTGTGTGTGTGTGTGTGTGTGTGTGTGTGTGTGTGTGTGTGTGTGTGTGTGTGTGTGTGTGTGTGTGTATGTGTGAGGGGAGGGAGGGAGGACGGTAACCCCACGATCCCACCAACTCTTCTAGAAAAACCCTTTGAGCCTAACTCAATTACATCATCCCAAAACTTTTTTCATACCCCGGACTACTTTACCTTCTCCACACAACACAACACAACATGCTGTATTCCTGCTGTAATGAAAACATGATGTTCTGTACTGTTCCTTTGTGTTGATCCACTTCACTTGTTTTCCCTGACTCACTGATATTCCCAACCATGCATTTCCACTTGGCAAGCACTGGGCCTTTTTGCAGTTGTTGTATCCAAATAACAACCGCCCACGATTTGTTTACACTATACAACCGGCACTGCAATACGGATGGCATGGAATATCACTAGAGAATGGTTGGAAAACTAAAAACCATTGGACAAGACGCTGTTGATTCTTCTGAAGGCTTTCTCTTTTTTTTGTTGCTTTGATCAAAGTACTTTGAGTTGAGGATTAGCCCTAGTGTAAAGTTCAGCACTTTAGCCGTTGAGGTCAAGTACTTCCAAGAAAAGGCCTTGTTGGCTGTTCTTGAGAACCACAATCAAATCAGCATTCTTTGCACTCACTTATCAGACAAGCAGCTGTTGCAGATGGGCCAAAAACTGTCATAACCTCCCATTTGAAAACAAGAGAAAAACAAATTACAAATAAAAGCCAGTCAATGCAACAACATCGAGCATGACAACCTGAAAAAGGGGTACATTTGTTTTTGTAATCCTGTGTTCTCAGATCCGCCAGTCCAAGGCACTCAGACAGTGACCGAGCAAAGAATCCTGATGGACAAGATTCCGTTGCCATCCAGAACTGGTTAGAACAATCAGTCTCTCTCATGCTACAGTACAAGATTACGGGCAGATTGAGTTACTGTTCCAGAACCCACAGGCATATTAGAAATTAATTAAACCTAATCGACCATAATGAGAAGCTGCTGAAATGGCCAGACAACGGGTGCAGTCCGATATCACCGCTTGACTACCGAACATTGTTCTCTCTTGGACCGTGGCTCAAATGCTTAAGTGTGTTCTTACTGAAAATGATACGAGACTGGATAGATCTGGCAGGTAGCCTTATGTAGGCTAGGCCTAAGGCTAATGCACAAAAAAACAGTCTACTCTACAGTGTATTGATAAGCCATCGCTGGGTATGTGGGCTGTGTGTTTTAGGCTACTTGTTTATTCAGAACACCTGTGGCAAGAATGAAGAGGATAACATAGATAAACCAAACTAAATGGTCAAATCCACCGAACAATTCTGTTCCTGGGCCTTCAATATAGGCTTCATGGAGCTACCTGACCAGAAAATAAATATATTGTCTACCATCTGGTTTCACTATGACTACCATCACTTTATCACTTTATTATTAAGGCCTACTTACTTTAGACTACTTGTTTTACTTTACTCCATTATTGTGATTTAGTATTTTTCTGCAATGTCAATGTTGAAGAACCTAAGCCAAAGATGTTTTACTTGTACTTGTGTACCTGTACATTGGACGTAATAAAATAAAATTCTGATTCTGATATCGTATTCTCCCTATAACCTCATGCATTGTCCTTAGGGACGCAACAATCTGATACTGAGCATTGGTATTGGGCCGATACTGTCCTAAAATGCTGGATCAGGAACAGGGGGTCTGGGGGAATGCTATAATTGAACGATCCGATGCCATGGCCACCGGTCCGAAAAACTTGCCGCACGTCTCATCGACTGACTGCTGCACCACTGGGATGACATGCGAGTGCGGTGATGACAACAACAACTAGCCTATAAGTTGTATGGCATCAAATTTTGGTCATGATGTAGGCTATGTATTTCTTCTTATACAAAGTCATGGGGGTGTTTAATCAATAAGAGAGTTTACCCAGCTTGAACATGATGTTTACTGTTTTTAGAAGGAGCAGAAGGATAATACTCCTGAATGAATGAATGAATGGTCTTTATTGTCATTGATATAGTACAGGTACCAAACAACGAAATTTGGGAGGGGGGGCTCCCCTGGTGCTAGGAAAAAAAACTAAAAACAAGAAGGGAAAAGAGCTGGTTTACATACATAAAGGCTATGTACACTATCCATATCCACTATACTATACTATACAAATAAAACACTGTGCTGTACTCTATGCTATGCTATACCTATTCTAACATTTCCTATCTCTGAACCTTATGTACCCGAGGGTTGTCATATTGCACGTAGTGTTATTGCACATTCATTTAAAGTGTCGCTAGCCTTCCTATCAACTCGACAAAGTTTCAAGCTGACATCCAAATAACTGGCAACAAAGAGGATACAGCATGCTAGACATCAAAATAACTGGCAACAAAGAGGATACAGCATAAAACGTCCTATCACAAACAGAACTCAAGGTTGGGGTCAGTAGGAAGGAACAAAACAAAAACAGTGATGACACTACACTCATGACCAACCCACACATTCTTGCCTGGCAAGGGAATGCACACAAATAGAATAGCCTAACCTAATGGTTGTGGTTATTGGTTGACCAAACTACGGGATCATTGAACCACATCAGAGACCTGAGGGACCTGCTTACAGCCTTTGGCACAATTGGCATGAGATACACAGGCAACCAGAGTTTGATACAGAGACTGTAACACCCAATATTGACAATGTACTGTATGATGAGCCTTTAGGTGGGCAACTTTGATAGTGGCCAGTCATACAACTTGTCTATTTGTTTCTCTCAGAAAAACATCCAAAAGCTTTTATTGATGACAATTAAACAAAGGCTAAACTGGAACAATGTCGTCTGGGCTAAACCAACCATCCCCCCCCTGGACAACTGATTACCAAAATACGTTAGACGTACAGGGAGATTAGGGAGACTAGAAAAGGACATTGAAACGTGTGACATTTATCTAGTGATAACAAAAATGCATCTAATGTGTACAGGGGTTTCATGTATGAACTGAATCAACTCAAGACATGGTAACTCATCTGTAACGACTTGTGTATTGTTGATTAGAGACGTGCCAGAGTTTCTTACACAATACAGTGACAGTATTAGTTAGCATAACATTATTGTTGGACATTGTTACAGTCAGTTAGTACACTTGTATGACATCAACCCTAGTTGTGTAGTAGGCTAGCTAATGAAAGCCACTAGTACTGTACTGACACACTCGAGTCTTGAAATGAAAATGCTCTACTCTCAAAACAAAGAGTTGGGCTATCTAAGCTACTACCTAACTGGATACGTGTTGGGCTTCATTTGACAGCTCGTGAAGGTTCTATCTCCATTTTTGTCAAAATTGAGTTTTTTTTACATAATCTGATCCATTAGGTGTTTATTAATGCCTGTGTGGTGTTGTTTTTAAAAATGTTGACATTTTTGAGTTAGTAATTCATAAAATACAAAGGTTCCATCTCACAGAACATAATGGAATGTAAAAACTTTGACACTCAATATCTCTGAACTACCCTAAACGGAGATCGAACCTTATAATTCTAAGCTCACGAGCTGTCAAGAAGCCAGCTAACGAGTTTACTGTTAGATTGATTGACAAAAACATGTCACGAAGCCAGCTTAATTGTCTTCGATTTGAGGACTTCCGTCAACAACAGTAGTAGCTAGTCGTCAACAACAGGGGGGTGAAGTTGGCTAGCTTAGGTAGGAATGCTAACCCTGACTAGCTGACCAGCTCCACACAGACAACACTTACTACATGTAGTTAGCTAAGCTGACTACGACATTAGAATCTAGTAACGAGACGTTCGTTCCATGAGCCAGCGAGCTATACCATAGCCAGGTCGGTAAACTAGCTAAGTAGCTTAGCTAGAGAGAAACTTTGCAATGCTATAGCTTGATGTCGCTGACATGCACGATCCGAATCTATCTTTGGGTTTGGCTCAGATCAGACCAGACCAGACCCCTCCGTACTTACCTCGTCTACTGTCGGGTCGGTGGGGCTGACCGGGGCCACAGCGTGCAAAAACAATCCCATTTTAAGAGCCGAACATACAACGTCGTTCATTCCTCCGACCCGACTCGCGGAAAAACATAGGCAAAAGAAGTTTTGTTTTTTTCCGCTAATCGTCTCAAAATCTCTCTCCCAACTAGTTTATGGCCCCGGACGCGTTGGAAGGCCACCGCATGCGCCGCCTCCTTGCTTGTGCGTAATTGGACATTTCAAGAAGGCACAACATTGGTGCAACTGGTTGCTCCTCTCGGTGCCACTGGCTAATACAGCTGTTACACAAGCGGTTTTCTTCGAACGGGCTCCGCTTAGGTGTGTCGTGGTTGGGTCACCTCTTTGTACCATGTGCCCAACGTGATGGGGGTCGAGTTGCGTTGCTCACCGCTCGGGACTCCGTCTGACCTATGGTTGAGCGACATCAGCGAGCTAGTGCCCGGCAGAGCCAATCACAAACCGGTGCGCGTCTAGTGCGCGGACAAGTCTGCAGAATAATGTAAAAGGGCTGGTGGGTAATTCCATCAACATTGCTAAAGGAAAAATCCAGGTTTATATTCTGATAAATATAAACTAATATTCTGATATATATATTCTGATAAATATAAACTCTCACGAGTTATCAAGAATAGACCTGGATTTTCCTTACATACAAAGTGTAACAGACTTGCTTAGTCAAATGCTTCGATTGTAAGTCGCTTTGGCATAAGGCGTCTGCTAAATGCCTAAAATGTCAAGTAAATGCAGACTAACGTGCCATTTAAAAAAAGAAAAGATAGTGTTTATTATCATCATCATTATCCATAACATTAAAATATCTCAAGCAGCAACCATGCATCATAGCATGGTTTTCATTTTCCATTTTCATTTGTAAAATGAGAATATCATATGGTACTTAAAATCTTAAAAGTCTTAAAAGTCTTAAAATCCCAACTGTGGTCACACTGACTGTAGGTAGAACAACGAATAGTTCCAATCTTACCCCATACATGTACTGTATTATTCAAGCATAATCACTACCACCATCATTTTGATCATCATCATGATCATCATCTTTTCTATAAAAAATTGAGTAATATAACTTATGTAGTGACTTCCCATGACAGTGTTAAAAAAATTGCACCACCATTACCAATCTCTTTCCTGGGGTTCTCTGAAGGGTACCCCCAAATGGGTGAAGACATCCTTCTCTGTGAGCGTGGGCATTGGGGTGCCCCCGTACACCTTCACCGTACCCTGGCGCAACACGTCCCGGTTCAGCGAGTGTTCCGATAGACTCATTCGTTTGGTCTTGGCGAACGCCCTCATAGAACGGTTGAAGTGCGCAGACCCGGTGAAGTACATGATGGAGCAGGCGAACTCGCTGTGGGGCACGACGATGATGTCGAGCCTGCGGTGGCGCCGGCCGGGTCCCGGGAGACGACACACGCCCATGTACTTCTTCTGCTCCCCGTTCTCCTCGTGGCTCACCAAGTCGTCCGTCAGGAAGCCTGTGTGAAAGTCACAAGCACACAAGTTCTCTATTTTGACCCGTTAGCAAACACACTATTGACTATTGGATTTCAAATGATGTCATTGTGAGAAAGAAAATGAATCACTGTGGAGGGAAAAGAAAGAAAAAAATGAAAGTAAAAGTACAAAAGGCTTAGGACAAAAACCAAACAATTCATGCACAATTGGTTTAAGACAACACACAGTTAATAATAATTTTTTACAAATCAATGCCCATATTTGGACATGTCCCTACCATTCTGATGGAGGTTCTGTAACACTTTGCTAAAAACACCCTTGTGGGAATTGCCGTCTGGGTGAGAGATGAGGACATCGACATCTCCACACGTGGTTTTCCCCCGGCGGTACGAGCCACATGCCAGGGCCACCAGTCCAGGGTCCAGGGTCTGAGCTGCTTCCCTCACCTACGGTGCACACATTATATACGTCAATTCATGTAGTTTGTCTACGTGTTTTTTATTGTCTATAACTTGTCTATAGCTGTTCTGTACCGTGTCATGTGTTTTATGTTACGTATAAGAGGAGTAACTGCTGCATGAGCAACAACTAATTGGGGATCCTGATAGACCAAATAAAACAAACAAAAGACATTACAAAAGGGAAATGAATGGATCATTTGACATAAAACACATTGTGTTAGGAGGACCGTTAAGAAATCACCAGTATACGGTATTTTACAATGAAAACTATTAATAGTGAACAATGCATTGCTTGCAGCATACTGATCACTGCTCAAATCAACCTTAAAGAAAAGACCAAGTTTGAATACTTTGGTTAATAAAATAACCTGTAGCAAGTAAGGTAGCATATTGTGTGTTTCGTGTGTTCAGCTTGTTTCTGCCTGTTTAAACCTTTCTTTCTGGACAATAAGCAAGCATTCACTTCAAAGATAGATTTAAAAGCACTACATATTATTTTGACAAGCGAGCAGAGGACACATGCTATAGTCATCTTTCTAATCTGCACTTTTTATTTGGCAGCCCGAAAGGAAAAGAGAAATCCAAGTAATCCTATACGAAAACAACTGGCGTTTTGTACCCCAGTGCTCAGAGTGACCAGGTATCTGTTGACTTATGATGCGCCAAGTTTCAAGAGCAGTTCTCCCCCTTCGGGGACGCGGTACTCAGCGAGAATACTGTCTGTTTTCTCAATCAGGCAGGCAACAGAGGCCTGATAATCTTCTTAGGGGCCAATGCAAACTTCAACCAAAAGAAAAAAAGATCCTACTTTGCTTTGGGTTTTCTTTACGCCTGCACTTCACCTTACAAGCTCTATTGGCTACAAAGGGCTATAGGAGACAATCTATAAAATGGTGCCAGACGTAAAGAAATGATGGAGAATGGAAAAGGGCATGTTTAATCTATATGGTTGAATGTTGCTGTTGCCTTGGTGACATATGAAGAAATGTTACCGTTTTCTCAATGGCAGCCGCCTCTTCCCTGGGCATCCGGTCTAGAAAGTCGTCGTAGTGCTTCAGCCCAATCTTCTGGATGTAATTAAGGTTGGCCTTGGTGCGGATGTCCTCCAGAGTACGGAACCCCTAAACAGAACAAAAATAGTAACATTCATCTTATTGTACAATTGACATCCAACAGGGAAGAAGTTGCCTACAGTGAGAAAGCTTACAAAAGGGGGTAAAGATTGCTCAAACCTGTTGGTACCAATGCTGAGCAGTTTTGGCCCCGGCACCCCAGATATTAGTGAAGAGCTCCAAGACTGGCACAGCCTCTCCCATGTGGTCCAGCTTGCGCAGGTGACCACTTTCCATTATCTCCTGGATCTTGTCTGCCATGCGCTTCCCAATACCTTGAATCTTACAGGCCTCCTGCAATTGGGCAGCAATCCGTTAGGCCATGCACTCAATGACACTTCCATCTTGTCAAGGATACAGTTTTGGGTCTCACTCGTACCTAGCCTGAGCATATGCTATGACAAACCTTTCCATTAACAACACACACGTATGTGTAACACAATAGAAGAAAAGTTCTGCTAGTTCTGTGCATATGTAATAAACCACCCCATAATCAACAAATTACAATGAGCCCCGTCCCCAGATCTCAACCTCCACCAGCCTCCACTGCAGTCACACACAGACTTAGAATCTAAGACGATCACTCAGATGGGACACACCTCATAAGACGTGATTGACTTGTGGTAGCTCTTGAGAGCGTTGACGGCCTTGGAGTATCCCAGCGCCCTCCACTTGTCCCCCTGGTGGGTGTAGGCCTTGGCCAGAACCTCCAGTTTGTCTGTGATGTGTTTGTTATGGTTTTCACTCTTGGACTGAGAGGACTGGGCACACACCCATTTCCCTGAGATGGGCTTCAGCTGGGTAGTGCTGGTGCTGGGGGTGGAGGTGGAGGCTTCCTGGTTCTCATCCTTTGGGTGTAGGCCGGCGATCAGAGCCTCCAGATCTCTCTGAGAGACGCCGTCTTCTTCTCGGAAATCCTCTTTACTGTCTGGGACCTTTGGATACATCAAGTATGACACTGCGTTATAGATGGAGAGACTATTTGATTGATGGATTGATGGATTGATTGATTGATTGAGTTGACTGAGCTGATGATGATCGATCTGATGAATGGTGTAAGCATTTCATTGTACAATTTACAACTGTATCCTTTTTATTATTTTTCATTTCAATTTAATTTAAATCCATGCTGTGCGTATGACCAATAAACTTTGACTTGAAGAATGAGTACTAGGCAATGAGTAGGGAACAAGTAGGTCATTATGAGTAGTGACAGGCTTGTGTTTAAGAGGGCCAGAGCCAACCTACCCTCTCTGCTGTTCCATCTGGTTTCCTTTCCTCAGGTACGATATGCTGCTGAATGTCCTGTGTGGCTGGGACACTGGTGAGCAGATCTTCTTTTACATCCACATTAGACGTTTCAGATCCTCTAAAGAGCATACATGCCATTATTACATATTTTTGGTTCTATCAAAATGTTCTCTTAAATTAACACATCTCAATCTTTCTAAAGAGCCCTGGGGTCTCATTGACCCGCAAGATGCTCACCTACAATACACATTAAACAGCTGTAGGCCTAAAGCTGTATCGCAAAAATAAAAGATATTTCAAATATAGAACATCTCTGGTATCGTATTTGAAGGCTGCGTATACCTGATAGGGGCTAGTAGGCTGTATTCTGCTGTGTCAAGTAGTCGCTTTTCAGTGATGCATGTACTGAGCCACGTACACTTCACCAGATGAACTGCAGGGGGCAGCATGTCCACTTTCAGAAGCCGGACGGCCCTTTCACAGTCCATACTGTCGTCCACGACAACATGGGTGACACTGGGACCAAATGAGCTCTCATACTGTCCTCCATTCTGGATGATCTGTCTCCGGAAGATCTGACATCTGGCATTCCCTATGCCGGCAGGCAGTATGTGCACAGTGACACTCTGGAAAGTATTCCCTGCAATGGAAAATTAATAACATGTTGTTGACGTATCCTCTAGTCTTTGTGTGCATCAGTGGGGTAATCACCACTAAAACAGCTGTGGTTCTGATGTGTAGGATTAGACTTGTGTCACTCACACACTCTCTCTCTCTCTCTCTCTCTCTCTCTCTCTCTCTACACACACACACACACACACACACACACACACACACACACACACACACACACACACACACACACACACACACACACACACACACACACACACACACACACACACACACACACACACACACACACACACACACACACACACACACACACACACACACACACACACTACTGGTTGAACTACCTGTTATAGTTTCATCAGACTTCCTCTTGGGTGGGGGTGAATCCTTTCCCCCACGAGTGTTCGCCCTTTTCACTTTGGGGAAAGCTTTCATAATCCCATGGGGTTCCATTTCGTCGAGGGAAGGGGAGTCCTGGTCAACAACAACAACATGTTATCAGGATGACATACACTACTAGCTGGATAGCTAGCTAGCAAGGTAACTCTAGATATCTTCCCCGACCATGCTCAATCAACAGTTTTTAATATCTGTGATCAACTCTCTCTATGAAACCGCAATCATGTTCATCACACTGACAACATGAACATATTTAAATGAATGATCTGCTGAAAAACACACAATGAATCTCTCTTACCCCTCTGGGACCAAAACACAAAAACCAATCAAAGGGTTTCAAAACAGAATTCACTTCCGGGTCAATAAAAACACATTTTCTATAGTTATTGGAACATTTTCTACGGATTCTTCATGAATGTCACCAACATGTTTACATTTTTTACATGTTCAATTTAATGAAATTTCTGCCAAACTGTGAGTGAAAATAATAATATATATACACATTTTAGTAGCTGGTGACCTCTCGGTTGCCGTGGCTACACGTGCTGTTTAGGAAGTGTCTGTGTTTGCGACAACCATGGCTGTGCAGTGCTGGGCAGATCTCCTCAAATCATCCAAGAAAACAGCTTTAATAAGCGACGGTGAGTACGGCACATCGTTAAAAGACTAATCGATACAAACTGCGTGTTTTGCAGTCTGTTTTATCAAGTATACATTGATATGCTTACGAGCGAGACTGCTAGCCACCGATGTGCACTAGCAAGCCATCACTCTTCTGATGTGCGCAAACTGTTTATCCAAGACTGCAGAAATATGGCCACCATCTACCATAAATCATTGTCTAATGGTGTTTCGCTAACGTCTTTCCAGGGAAGAGGAAGGTGCACTATCTCTTCGAAGATGGGAAAGAATTGGCTGAAGAATATGACGTTCAAACAGATGAACTCATTGGTAAATACGCAATGGAATGTTCGTTTGGTGGACAATATAGCTATAGTCGCAAGTTTTTAACCAACTGCAATAACTAATTTCACAATCTGTACATTTTATTTGTGTGTTTTACCTTCCAGTGCGAAAATGGCGTTCTAAAAGCACGTTGGGAGGGCAGGGGAAATGGGAGGTAGAAGTTGGAGAGCCAGCACCAGCCACGGTGGCCTCTGCTGAACCAGACGTCATAAAGGAGAATTGCACAAATGTAAGATTGTTTTCTAATGTTTCGTACATTATGTCTTATGTTTGAATCTACTGTAAATGGAAACGTTCACAGTGACGCAAACATAATTAATTCAGTATAGCATGTCAAAAAATAATCTCTGCTATTAAGTTGGGGAATAATTATGAATCATTGTAGTGGTATGCAATGAATAGTGTAATTTTATGTCATATTTCCACAGCCTCTGTTCATGCGGAAAGACACCAAGACTAGTTTTCAGTGGAGAGTCCGGAATCTTCCATACCCCAAAGAGGTCTACAGCGTTTCAGTGGAACCTGCTGAGCGATGCTGCATCATTCGGACAACAAACAAAAAGTACATCCAAATTTGGTTTTATGGCAAAGTGTCTTTCACTTTTAATTCACCATGGACTACAGCTGATTTTCGTGAATTGAAGAAAGCCACAATAGTCCTATTGAAGAACTATGCAATTTGATAAATATATTTACTATACTTAAGGTGACAACACAATCAAAGGGCTATATTTTGTGTGGAACATCCCATACACAACACAGAGTGGTTGTGCATTTTGACTTGCAGTTGCTTCTCATGTGTAGTGTCATCTGGTTTCCCATAGGTGGCACTGTTGACGAAATATTGATCTCTTGCCTTCAAGAAACTTCTCACCCTTGTTGTTTCAGATACTATAAGAAGTTCAATGTTACTGATCTGGACCGAAGCCAGCTGCCTTTGGACAGTTCTGCCCTCAGCTTCACGCATGCCAACAACACCTTAATCATCACTGTAAGTCTGGACAACAATAACAAACAAACTACTTCTCTTCGTGCACCCAAATGATTTAATACTGCTGCACAGAGACTGAAAAGCCCACCATAGACCAGAGATAAACAATACATAAAGCAGATCTTCTATGATATATCTATCCATATAAATGCATCCGTATGAATTCATAAACGGAAACGGAATCCATATCTGCACAGTTGAAACTAAACCCAGGGGATCCAATCATCACATTTGTTAGAATAACAGCTCAAATACTAAAGTATCTGATAAAAAGATTGACCAGTTTAATGTCAGGCTATCATAATTGGTCTCTCTGTGATGGTCCTATTTGGTGTGCTATCCTACTTCAGCTCAAACATGATTGCTGTAAAGGATGTGCATTCGGGGGACAAGAGGGGCTGTAGAAGTCATTATATCTGCCTTCTCCCTTCCAGTACAAGAAGCCCAAGGAGATCTTAACCCTTGAGCACGAGCTACTGAGGGAGGTAAAGAAACTGAAGGGGACGAACGAAGGAGACGTGGACTGCAAAACTCAATGAAGTCATACTGCATGAGAGGATCTGAGAAGATGTCACTCAAACTGTGAATGTACAGTGTCACTCAGCGCGCTGTATGCCTTTTTTTGTTTGTTTCATTGTTCAAAACTCAAAAGAAGTCATATGGATTCAAGAAGATGTCCCTCAAAGAGTGAACAAAACTGACATACATTTCATTTGCATATGCAGTGCTCTGTTTTCGTTTTTAATCTGATTCCTGTTTCTCCATTGGCTGTTTCTCCCATCAGAAGATTACCGCACAGTGCCTTGTCCATGCTTTGATGGTTTCCATTGTGTTAATTGGGGTCCCTTGAATTGAGCCAATGAATTACTGAGAAGAGTACTGTTGCTTGTTCTGTTACTGGTTCCAACTCGTTCCGATAAGTGTTCTGTCAAAGAAGTATTTGCAAAAACAAACTTTGCTGCTCTTCAGTGAAAAGTTCTAAATCGTTGTTGTCATGTTGTGCACTTATAGTATTGATATTATGTGGTCTTTTGAAGATTAATAAAAATTCAATGAAAAACAACTTTTCATCTCTGATGTCCCTCACAGTGTTATAACGTAACATATTCCCTTACTACGTAAACCATTGGTGGTCAAAATACTCCCAAATGCGGAGGCCGGCGGGTCATCTCCCCCCCATTCTTGGTGTCCTTGTAAAACACTCAGAACACACAATGCCTCGTCCCTGTTCGCTACGGGGTCACCCTAACAAGCACGTCCCATTTGTGTTAACTGAATACCCTTATGTTCCGAACACGGAGTAGTAGGCCACCATGAAAGCCATTACTGCAGCCGTAGTCAGTGCTAGACTGCTAGTCAGAACTTACTGGCCCCCAGAGCTATCTGGGTCCTCCAGGGGGTCACTTTACTGGGTTTCAGACCTCCAGCATACACCCCGTAGACCCTAGGCAGTGATGGTATTTCATAACATTAGTTCTGCTGTATTACTACAGAGCGAGAAAAGAAAGATACATATGTGTTGTGATGTTTTTTTTTGTGAATCTATGGACAACTCAAGTCATAAAGTGTATTGGTCATATGCACTGGATACAGTTGTAAATTGTACAATACAAATGCTTACTTTGTCAGCTTCCTCTACCCAGTGCAAATATTAGGACGTAATGTATGTCCATGTGTGTAATGACATACAGACATGAGTCTGATGCTTTATGACTAGATCACTTACTGTACTTGGGGCATTACGATTTTGATAGCATATAATTGAAAGTGTACTGATTTATTTAACACAACAAGTTTTGTCTAACTACAATACATACGTGCCGAGGGCTGTTACAAGTCATTGTTCTGTAATCCCTATTTATGCTGCATGAAAATAAACAATGCCATCTAAAAGGAACAATACCATTTAAATATAGATTTCTTCAACCTTGAGGTTCTTTGCATTTCTTTGTCTCAGAGCCAGACCGAGTGAGCAAGTACTAAAAGCAGGGACAGAACCACATTTCACTCTCACTATTGTGCTTTGTGTACTCTAAAAAGGGAAAAGATATTTCATGGCACTGCCAAATAAGATCCAACACAGCATAACATTGGAAAAGAATGTCAACTGCCTCCTCTGTTATGATGGATTATATCATCCAAATCAAAACTTTTGAACGGTGAATTAACTTTTCGGTGGAAGTTTCTCATGCACTCTTTAATCATTGTGTACAGCTGAATTATCCTCCAATTGATCATTGGATGCATGTACTGCCCAGTAGTCCTTGTGGCCTTTTTTCAATAGTGGTTACATCAACACACTTAAATGTTGTGGCTTTCGTATACATAAAAGAGAAAGATATGTTGTCAGGTCTACTGTATAGCTCATACAGTCACCAATCTTAAGAATAAACCAAACCGTTATTTATTCCTTTTACAAAACCCTCCAAACAAGAGGACCTGAAAACTGAACCATTCCTCACTCACACATCCAACCCTTGGAAACAAACAACAAAACACAAACAACAAACAACAAACAACGAAGAACAAATTGGACGTCCCGCTCCAACGCTGTGAGAGTCGCTTCGCTGTTCTGTGCTGGGTCTTCTTCCCCCGTCGTATGGCCTCTGCTGGTCATGCTCAGTTGATCCTGGGAGAGTGTTTCTTTTTGCCCCCCTTTTCATTCCCGAATGCCTCTTCCCAGCCATTCCCCCCCCCCCCTTTCAGTCGGTGCCACATTTTGCCACACAGCCCCTGGTGCTTTTTCTCCCCCCTCCCCACCCCTCCGTCCCTCCACCCCTTTACCCCTTTACCCCTTTACCCACACCCCCTCCCTGTGGGACTGGCTTCTTTTTGATAACTGACCCCTTCTTGTGTTATTATTCGAACCCACTATTGTATAACATGCCCTTTTATATGAGGTCCCACAAAGGGCCCATTTGATCAGAGGGTTACGGTGTGCGATCGTGAGAAATGCAACTACATGGTGGTAACCTTTGTTTGAGCCAAAATGGTGGGTTGACCTCACCGCTTTTAATGCATAGCCCGAGCTATTCAGACCCAAGTCTCACTTGCTGAGCACATTGAATTCAGTAGCCTGTCACAGATATTGCCCCTCAGTTATCTGGGTCTCCAGCTTGACAAAAAAAATAAAAAAACAACAACAGGTTTTTTTTTAGGCAACGTTATTATGCTTGCTTTCCATCTCAAAGTTAGCGACCGTAGGGGAAAAACACCAGTCAAAAACAGCCTATTTGACTCAAGTCTTTTAGTGATTTTAATATACACTCTACAATAAATATTTCCATCATTTAAAGTATTTTACAAATCTTGCAATAAAAAATATATTCATATATGTAGAAAAAACACAGAAAAGCACCAAAAAATGGCCTCCTAAATGCAAAATAATGTGTTTACTGAGACTTGTTTTCAATTAGTTGTTGTTGCAACCACATGATGATCCAAAGATAGCTGCCATGTAATGTGTATTCACTATTTCTTTCCATATAACATTCGTTACAGCTGAGTAGGGTTATCACTAAGCCCAAAGGTGTCCATTCCATTCATTCAAATCTCATTGAGTGCTTGAGCACAAAAATCGTCCTCTGTTTTGTACAAAATGCTCTCTAGTCACTACAGATACTTCCGTCTGACGTGGAAACAACTAACAGATTAGATACACATTGTTTTAGATACAATCCAGTACAAAACATTTCAAAATGTCCTTGAGAGGAGCGAACGTGTGTTCTGTAATAGTGGTCTGGTCTGTAATGATCATTGCCGGGTGTGTTTGTGTCCCTGCGGTAGACTGGTTCTTCCTCTGTGGTTCCTCTTCAGTGACCTCCTGAGCGGTGGTGATGGGTGTGTTTAGTCCTCCTGCTGACGGGCTGGACAGGGAGGGGTAGGACATCAAACGGCCTTCTCTCGCCCAGGAGGTGACCCCTGGGCAGCCGCTTCATGAAGTGGGCCTCTCTCTGGTGCTGCTTGGTCCGGGAGGCCTTTCTGGGCCGCCCCTTACGCGTGAAGGCCATGTACCAGCCCTCGAATTTGGCATTCTGGAGTGCCGTGTAGTTGTTTTCCAGAACAATCTCTGTGAAGATGCAGTCTTTGCCGCGGCCCTTCCGCTGTACAGAGGGGAGGGTGGGGGGAGAGGAGGGGAGAAGAGAGGTTTAGCTGAGTCTCTGAGGACGTTAAAATATTGTTTTGACAAGTAAATATCCCATCAATCCTTCGAGGGGAATGTACGGGAAAATCCCTAAGTACAACTCTCTCTCTCTTCAAATCAAGGGAACTCTTGCCATAACTCAAGACCCCAACACAGAGGAGATTTCTCTTCTTTTTTTCCAGGCTACACCTGGGCTCCTCCCCCTCAGACCTCTCCCAACCCCTGACACCTTATTGTACATAACCTGAGGTTGAAAAAGAACATTCTCTAACTTGTTTTCTTCCTTTCTCTAGCACTATGACTGCTAACGGCACTTCCTCTTAACAAAGATTTTACTTACTGATGACTGATGGATAGTTAATTCACTTACTGAGACAAATCCACTTATTGTAAATCGCTTTAGATAAAAAACGTCTGCTAAATGACTTAAATGTAAATGTTGTTGTAATTATTACAAAACGTGACTTTTATTTACCTTGCCAATCAGCTTGCCCCGCTTGTTCATGCAGATGTAATATCCTGTGTTTGCCCCCTTGATCCTAACACGACTTCCGAACGTGTCTGTCTCCACCTCAAGTTTGGCTGGAAACACAAAAGCAGAATTATTTTCTTCATGCTCTTTATATTAGATGCCTGTTATATACAGTAGTACATCAGCAAAACATAACTCTCAACCTTATATGGGTGATACTCATTTACTGAACACTTAAGTGTGGAGATGCATTCCGAATTTTTGGAACTGACCCTTATATCAAATTTTGGCTATAAAAACATTGTGCTGGTCCATTATTGTTGTGATGGCAATGATCTCAATCTGAATGATCATAACCAATGACATTGGTAATAATCTTCTCTTGTTAAACCATGTGTGACAGTAATTATGCGGCAAGGAAAGTACTGTCTACTGGCGAAACATTCAAGTATTTTAGAACAGCTGCAAGTCACTTCGATTTCACACAGAACCATTGTCACTGAAAGCCTGTAAAATGACGTGCTTAGATGCTGGAATTGGGGATGAGGGAGGGTGTGACAATAGTACGGTCAGGGCACAGCCACAAGCACAGAGCAGTGGTCAGATTGGGACCTGCTTCAAGGGTGACACCCACTTAGGACATGCACGTTCCGGCCAAGACCAGGAGATGTGTGTGCGTGTGTGTGTGTGTGTGTGTGTATGTGTGTGTGTGTGTGTGTGTGTGTGTGTGTGTGTGTGTGTGTGTGTGTGTGTGTGTGTGTGTGTGTGTGAAAGACAGAGAGCGAGAGAGAGAGAAAGAGAAAGAGAGAGACAGAGAGAGCACGCAAGAAAGAGGAACAGAGAGAAAGAGGGGATAAAATGAAGATGCTGACTTCACCGCTCTTTATAAACTGAGTCATACATTGAGTTGTAAAGCAATGAAAATTCCTCGTAAAATGACCCTCCAAAAAGCAGGCAGCAGGCATTGAGAAGTAGATGGATGGTAGTGGTGGAAAGATGGCTAGACACACCAAAATACTTTGGTGACAGGAATTTGCTCCCTTTAAATTTCAGACTTTTTTTTCCTTGCGGGGAGAAAAAAACGGCCATGCCTGAATTACATCAAAACAGGTGTCTATATTGTAGACTTTGCCCTAATGAAAACCTTCAGAACACCAGATAGAGAATTGGTGCAAACAAAAAACATTGTCTATTCACCACTGTTACGGATGAATGATTTAATTGATGTCTTTTTTTCAACTTGTGAGGCAAAAACAACTGTAAACCTGTCACTCATGTTCTAAAAAAACTATAATTATATTTCACAAATGTTAATGGACACCCTTAATTATTTAAATCACATAATTCAACCATATTTATCTTAGAATATTAATTGACGTGCGTCCAACAACGGCCAATAGGGGCCTATAATTAATTGAAAACACATTCGGTTCCAAGAACTTTGGGTAAGAAGCGCGTCTGAAAGTTAGAACATTGAAAGTCATATTTCTGTCCCGCAGCCGACTGAGGGGGTAAGTCTTTCAGGAAATGTTAAGAAGGTAGAAGTAAGATGAGTTGTGATGGATTTTCCAGATATTCTGAGTGGGTTTCAGTCAGAATCATATAGAATCAATTTCGAATGTGAATGCGCTTTTCCCCCCTCACCTCTTCTCAGGCCTATTCAACGACTGTGCGCATAGGCATTGAACAATATGCAACTTTGTCAGGTTTTTGCATAGGCTGCCTGCATCTCTTGACAATGATGTCTAATTTAATGATCACATCATTTAGGACGCCAACACACCTGAACTTACATTTGCCCATCATTTAGGAATAGGCAACTTGGCAAATGGACCTGTTCACTGTTGTGCAAAGGGCTACAGATAGGCTACGAACCGTAGATTATAGCCTAAATACAGTATAGTGATTCATTCAATGCTTACCATGCACGGCTCCGTCGTCGCCATTGGCATTGACTCTCTTGTTGGCCATAACTTGGACGTGCTTGCCACTGGTGCGGCTGTATAGCTGGTAGGTTCGAGTCAACCTGCGGCTCATGCGGTCAGAGAGCATGCTCTGCTCGTTGACGTGGGGCTTGAAGTTAGGAGGGGACTGGTGCTGCTGCTGTTGTTGCTGCACAGTATTCTGTCAAACAAACCGCAAAGAAAGATGAACAACAAATACAAGTGTGCGAATTTATATTTGGGTAAGCATATAAGATAGCAGTTAACCACAGTAGGCCTAACTGTTTATTAATGTTAGCTTAGTTCATGACCAAGAAAATAGATATAGAAAGCAGAGAAAACGCTAACACTAAAATAGTTTTTATTTCAATACTCTAATTTCCAATTATTCTACGCCTATGCCTATAATGTTTTCATTAAGGGGCTAAACTGTGCTTAATTTCAATGGGCATTGCATTCAGAAAAAAATAAGCTTGCATGGTGCGTGTTTGGGGAGATGCATGCAGCGAGCGCGCTGTCCTCACTCGAGATGACATCGCTCTGATAGGTTGTTTTACCACGAATGATCTTTCACCCCTGTCTCCCTGGACTATTTCCCTTAACGATTCTTTTTCAATTCAGCCATACGCCACCCCCATATGTTTTAACAATTACCTTTTAGGCTAGCGTTTACGTCTTTTCAAGATGTTTGAATAGTTGCCAACTGCTTAGGACTCATAGTAAAATGTTTTCATTGTTATTACACGTTTATTGCATATACAAACGATGGATCAATATCAGTAAGCATATAATCGCGTGTAAATCGGTATTTAGTTGTATTGATAGACTGAAACTATTTCAAAGAGTTATGAAACATTATTAATTGTTTATTGTTTTACGAAATACGTTAAAAAAAATATTTAAAAAAAATGCAAGTTCATACCTGTGTGTAAAAGCAAAGCGCTATGAATTGAAGTAACCTGGAAAAAAAGAGAAACACTTTTAATGTTGATAATTCCTCCACAAATGTTAGGAATATGCCGTATGTGTAGTCTTGAGAGTAGATTCACTTACAGATAGCCTAATCTCGATGTTCTAAGCCTCATCTTGAAATAAGTCAAATATTCCTTCATGAATTCCGCTATTCCAATGCAGGAGTCTCGGGGAAATACAATTCTTCCCAAAGGGAATTTCAGCTCAATTTTATCCCCCTCTTGTCACAGATATAGCAATTGATAGCCCAACGTTTGAGGGATCCTGAACCGACAGTCCCAGATAGGATTCACTCATTGACAGTCTCGCAATAAAAAGTCCAGAGGATTTAAAGACGCTGAGGGGGCCATCCAAAATTAAGAGTCCCAGTGAGGGATGAAGCGCTGTCATCAAACCACCACCGTTATTCCACAACTCCGTCAATTCCCTCTTGTGTCAATCATCTTTGCAGAATTCAAGGTCTCTTTTTATGTTGTTATGTAGAAATACATCCCCGTTACATTCTTGGTACTGTGTTTTTTTCCATAAGCGGCGGTGTATAAGGATGGTATTTTACGCCTACTCATGGAGCTTGTATTTACGCATCAGCGGTAAGATAAATAACGTCCATTCAAGAAAGAACTGAGCATTAGAGACACGTATCTTGGATATGAAATCAAAAAAATGTTACAACATATACATCTGTTCCCTGTTTGATTATAGCCATTGCTAGTGCTGCTGCCTCTCAAAGAAACGCTGATTAAGTGTTTGCAGCGGTACTCCAATGTCAGCCTCACTCCCACACGTGTGTTTCTTGTGGTCCCGTTTAGTCCAGGATACAGCGTCTCCCTCCCTCAACATTTAAATACTTTCACTTGCGGGAAAGGCAATATCTTGGCCCTGAGCAGGCGGAGCTTCTATGGGAGATAGTAGGCTTGCTTAGGGGCTAGTCTGAGACAGAGTATTGCCACACATTGATCGGCACCTGACTTATATGAAGTGTTTCACACTAAAATAAGTCACTTAATGAAGTCATTTATGTGCAGGTGTTTTATTGCTTATTATATAGGCAATCACGTATTTTACAAGTGGGTAGGCCTATATAAGACCAAAGTCTCAGCTTGAGTGCTTTACACATAACAGACATGCACAAAAAAAACATAGCCATTCACCAAACAATGTTCTATTTGGTTAAAAAATCTGAAGTGGAAAAATATTTTGGAGATTCAGTATTTAAGGCTATACTGCGTCAATGAACTTAAACAAGAAATCCTAATCCTGGGTTTTTAGAAAATATATACACATGGAAAAATGTTGTTCCCGGGCATCTACTGTACTTAAGAACATCTACAGCTATATTAACCTATTCCCATGCTGCAGGTTAGTGGTAGTTTCATGGCCCCATTGGACTAACCTTGATGTCCTTTTTTTCATCTTACACATGTAAGTAATATGTATTCCATGTGAGCACATGACACAGAACGGTTTTCATATAACATCCAGGCTTTTGCCTTTTGATACAAATGGTCTCTCTCACTCACAATCATTCATGCCTCACTCTGTTCTCTCTGTGTTTGATTCTGTATATTGTGTGTATAGGTATGGTGTGTATAGGTATGGTAAAGACATAATGACAGTTTATGTTATAAAGCAATGCCACTGTTAAAAGGAGACAGA
>NC_137675.1:14430289-14450289 GCF_963989245.1 Nansenia antarctica
ACAACGCCGGTCCAAATAACGCCACGGTTTTATCCCAGGTGTGGGAGAGATGCTGATTGATATTTGATTAGATTACTCTCATGTAGGTTAGCCAGTAACCTCACATGGGAAAGTATAGGAGGAGGTAACTTGTCTCCTCAAACAACCATCTAATAAAGTTTTGTGGTACAATGATACCTCAATTGACCTGTATTGTACTCCATATAGGCCTGTGTTATTAACAGAACTTTGACACGTGTACATTTTACCCCAGGCTTGCAAAAAGAGAAGAGACAATGCAGTATTCAGGCATGTGACATGTTTATGCAGTGCATGCACATCCATGCAATCTATAGAGAATAATACAATCGCAAGCTTTCCGATTAATTTTTTATTGTCAAATGTTTTAAAACCCACTTAACGATAGGGATTTAGTAGTATCATAACAGTTATGGATTACCGGCAAAGTACTCCAACAGCCCTTCCCTGGGTTTAAAGCCAACATAAGAAGATGTAAAAAAACTGACCTATGACTCACCTGGCCCCTCCAGCACCCCCCCCCCCCCCTCTCTCCACTCCTCCATCCCTCCTCCACCCCCACCCCCCACCCCTCTTCCCTGGAGACCCCACTCCGGGTGAGTGCACAAGGTATACAATGAAAGGAGGGGAGAGAGAGAGAGAGAGAGAGAGAGAGAGAGGGGTGGGGGGTGGTGGGGAAGAGAGACAGAAAGAGATACAAAGTGAGAGAGGGGGGGGAACAGAGTCAGAAGGGGAGTCACACACACATACACACACACACACACACACACACACAAAGAGAAAGAGAGAGAGAGAGAGAGAGAGAGAGAGAGGAAGAAGGAGAGAAAACAAAGTGAGAAAGCAGAGAAGGGGAGGCCTGCTTTGGAGCTGGAATTCAGAGGAGAGCCATGGCTGCACAGAGAGAGAGAGAGAGAGAGAGAGAGAGAGAGAGAGAGAGAGAGAGAGAGAGAGAGAGAGAGAGAGAGAGAGAGAGAGAGAGAAAAAGAAAAAGCCATCCCAGTGTTGAGTACTTTTGTGTTTGTTTAGTCTCCTTCAAAGGCTAGCTTAATTATTTTACCATGCTGTGTGAAGTCTGCAGACTGCAGGATTCATGGGGCTGTGTCCAGCCTCTATCTTCTCCTCACCCCACGCTGGCTTAACCCCGCGTCTCTCTCCCCTGCCTGGCTGGGCCACAGGACTTCTGGGGTTTAGCGCTAGGTTAGCCTAGATAGCATGGTTAGGCTTCTCTGGCGGCGAGTCTCTAGATTGCGACTGTTTTTTTTTTCTTCCAGTCCAGCACTAACACATTGATCAATGAATCATGGTCAGTCATCAAACAATCAATAATCAGTCTGGATCATGATGAACTGAATCAAGTGTGTGTGTGTGTGGGTGTGTGTGTGTGTGTGTGTGGGTGTGTGTGTGGGTGTGTGTGTGGGTGTGTGTGTGTGTGCGTGCGTGCGTGCATGCTGGTCTGTGTGTGTGTGTGTGTGTGTGTGTTTGTCTGAGTTTGTGTATGTGTGTGTATGTGTGTGTGTGTGTGTGTGTGTGTGTGTGTGTGTGTGTGTGTGTGCGTTTGTCTGAGTTTGTGTATGTGTGTGTGTGTGTGTGTGTGTGTGTGTGTGTGTGTGTGTCTGTGTTGAAGCTGGGCTGGAATAAGAGCCTAATAATCGTTGTAAGGGATAAACGAGTCAGAAGCTGTCACCATGCAACACACAGCCCAGCAGCTCTGTTGCCAGGACCAGAGACGAACATCCCTCCAGAACTGGTTGGATCCCTCCAGATTATAGATCTAGTTTGTGTTCCACACAAGATGGCGGCGAATCAACTAAAAAAAAGAAAACAGGTTGCAGTTCTCAGGTCCCAGGCTATTGTCCTGGCCGGGTGACAGCTTCTGACATGCCTCTGTTGCCACACGCACATACCGCCATGCCATATGTGTCATTTCTTCTGAATGTGTTGTATATTGAATGGGCTTGCTGAAAGCAGAAGAACATGGTCCAAAGACATTAATCAAGTGAATCGCAAGGCCGGTATTCAGGGATATGTCTAGAACGAGAGAATGATAGCATTCGTAGCTATGATTATCCTTTGCAATGGAACGCATGCAGATTGATTTAACACAAACATATTTTAAGTTAGAGTTTTAGAGTTGTCAAATGTCGAAGAAAACACCATAATTCTATGTCTTAAATCTGACCTACGCACTGGCAGCCTATCTTCTGTAGGTTTGCATTTGGTTGATATAGGTTATGCACTCTGATATACATTAGCCATGGTATGAGGAAAATGCTAATTGTCGTAACAGTCAAAGTAATTTTTACTTACGTCTATCTTAAGTCAGTAGGCTAATGTTGCAACCTGAGAGAGATAGGGATTTAAAAAGCGACCTTAAGTTAGCGCAGTGGCTAGCTAACCATCCAGGTGGCATTTGTTGTCATAGAAACATGATTTGATTTCACTAGTTTTGTATACATTCTGTCCCATGTGTTAGCATGTAGTAACATAGACATTTCATCCATTGACTTAACATGGAAAAGCAAAATAAAATAAGATGGACTTCATGTTACTGCTGCTTCATGTTACTACAACATTTCCTAGTGGCCATCTCCTTATCAACAAAGTTGTATTTATTTATTTATTTTTGTTCCACAAAACATTTGCCATCAAAAATGCAAAATGTTCCCACAACCTGTTTTAATGAAAACGTCTGAACGGCTCTTTCAACAACAAAAAAACTGGCCTGTATTTAGTCTGTCACCACTGGAGTACACAAGCCAAACTCAATAAATATTGAGTAATGGTGTAGAAATTATGATTTTCAATGCAATGTTGATTTTCAATGCAATGTCCAACTCCTAAATATGACTCTCATAATGAAAGTTGAATAGGGACAAAACCAGAAGGTCATTGTAGGTCATTCTTGAGGGAAGATTAAAAATCAAATGTATACTATATATACTATATGTGTATATATATATATATATACACTTTTAACTACTTTTGTAGCTAAATACATACAAGATGTATTGTCTACATCCAATCCACAGTTCGATGAATGAATAAATTAATAGGTCTGCTGTCATGAAAACCACTGAGATGACTCTGTGTGTAACTAATCCAGTGGGGGTAAGACCCTGGCATCTCAAGACCTCCATCTATCCCATACTGCACCAACCTCACCTCTGCAATAAAAGTCACTTTAAAACCCTGGTCATTGCATCATGGAAATAGGACTCCCCTGTCTCTGTCTTCCGCTCTTTCTCTCTTTTTTTTCTCTCTCTCTTGCATTCTCTTTTTCTCCCTTTCTTGCGTTCTCTCTTTCTCTCTCTCTCTCTCCTTTGCTCTTCTCCCCTTTCTGTCTCCCTCCTTTTCTCTCATCCTCCCTCTCTGTCCATCTCTACCTCCCTCCACTCCCCCCTCCCTCTCTCTTCGTCTTCTCACAACCTGGGGAACCAATCAGCCCATGTAAGTAGGACCCGTTCGCCACGCCGTGTCGTGCGGTTTAACCTCTGGTACCGAACGACCCCGGCTCACAGCAAGACTGCTGCCTTGGTGGGTGGGGGGTTAGGGGGGTTGGGGGGGAGGTGGGGGGGGGAAGGACAACCGCAAGAGTTCAGGGACCACCAAGCTGCTTTTCGAACCCCCAGTCCCCCCCCCCCCCACCGTTAACCACTTACTCTGGGATTCAAGGCCTGTTGTAAAGTCGAGTGGGTGTGTGGATATGAAATGAATACCCCAGCAAGGTTGTGGAGGAGATGATGAGTTTATTTAGTCATTCTGAACCAGGATCCATTTTTTTTACATTTTTCTAATTGTCCTGAATGTCACCATGGAATCACAGAGGAAATGATCAGAGTACATTAAGGACGAATACATAATTGTTTAAAAAATAAATAATAATAATAATAAAAAAACAACTTTTGTGGAATACATCCCATCTATGAATAGGGCTTATCAGTAACCCCATTGGTCGGTTGTCTGGATACTGTTCATCCTCTTTGGTGGTAAACAAACAAAGCACTCTTCTTTTAGCACGAGACTGTCCCCCCTTTCGCAGGGCTGGAATGCTTTTAACAATTTGCTGTGGGACACATTAGAACACGAGACCTGAGGAGATTGGCGCATTCCAACTGGGGGCATTTTTGTCGCTCTTCAGACGTCAATCAGCGCCACTATCTCCTCACCCCCCACTACCCCCCCCCCCCCCCCCTTGTTACCCACGCCAGAGGTCCGGCGACCCAGGATCTACTACGTCCCAGTTTGGGACCCGTCGATGTGTTAAGCACCCAAGAATGCGATTGCCTCCTCGCTGGTGGGGGACCCAAACACTTTCCCGGGACCTTCAGAGATCTCCCCTTGCGCCTCCTCCTCCATCTCTTCCACCACCTCCATCTCCTCCGCCGGCGTCTGCGATGTGGGTCACGGAAAAAACCTCACGTAAAGTAGCGGCGTGTCTCTTTAACTAAGGAAACTGAGAATCCTAAAGTAGCCTTTATGTCTTCAGAAGTCTTGTCCTCGGGCTGCTGGAGGGAGAAATCGGAGGACGGGCCCATTATAATGCATGGAATCCAATGAGGAATGGTGTGTGTTTGATACCATTCCTCATTCTATTCCATGCATTACAATGAGCCCGTCCTCCGTCCTCTACCTCCAGCAGCCTCCCCTGGTGACACTGTATGTGTCTATAGCAACGTTATAGCCTACTATTACCCATCCCGTCAGTCATATCACAATAAGAAGAAGAAGAAGAGTTCTATTGTGTGTTTGAACATCAGCTTTACCTGTATCTAATAGTGTACTGATATAGACATGTCTATCTTCTCTGTTTGATTCAAAGGGAATCTCTTCGTCCTCTGAGAGGTCTCGTAACACCATCATACACACAAGCTCTAAAATTGGCTCCGGCAGAGTCCAGCCACCCAGCAGATGTCCAGCTGGGGAGGACAACGCCTGGAATTCTGGATTCTGAGGTTTTTTGATCTGACCACAAGATAGGATGCCTCTGGATCTGGTAATGAAGGTCAGGAAGCGGTAGCAAGAGAGAGAAAGAGAGAGAGAGAGAGAGAGAGAGTGAGGTGGGGGAGAGACAGAGAGAGAGAGAGAGAGAGAGAGAGAGAACGCATGAGGGAACTTTCGACAAGTATGCCAAACATTCTGTCCTTCTCCCTTTACAGTTAGGATAACAGTCAGGGCCAGATTCCATGGCACATTATCAGAGCGTTGAAAGCACCTGACTGGGATGTGACAGTCTCAGTCAGTGACAAGTTTCCCTTCAGAGGGGGGGTCGGAGAGGGGGGATGGAGAGGGAGGGGTGGAGGGAGGGCTAGGAGGGAGGAGGGTAAAGGGTTGATCCATTTGATACCGGGTCTCACTGGACACTTGACAGGAGCTGTCAGTGGAGTAGCAGGGGGGTGGGGTGCTTATCGATCAAACACCCGCCCTATCTGCCGCGCTGTCCGTCAAATCCTGGGGGGTCGTGTTTGGATAGACTAGAGGCAGCTAGGGCCCTGTAGTGTGTGTGTGTGTGTGTGTGTGTGTGTGTGTGTGTGTGTGTGTGTGTGTGTGTTTGTCTGTGTGTGTGTGTGTGTGTGTGTGTGTGTGTGTGTGTGTGTCATGACAACACCTCTGCTGTCTAGGCTGCAACGTTAGGACATGGCACCCTGGCCTCATGTTACTGTCCTTTAGCTCCCCAGGGTGAGAAGGGGTGAGGGGTGGTGGGGAGGGGGGTGAGGGTGAGGGTGAGGGGCACAGAGGTTATTCAGAAGAATAGACTTTCAGAGAGACCGCTAAGATTTCTTAGCTGCACTTCTCTGAAACAACAACACCGATGACGCTTACCTTAAAGTCCAAGTCAGCAAGTCAGCAAGTCAGCAATTATAGGAAAAACAAATATAAAAAAACCCATAAAGGCCCACGACCATAGTGACCACAAACACAGATATACACAGTATTTGACACCTCAACAACCGTTTTGAAAACTGCACATCAACAAAAAAACGAAACGAGGACCACTGCCAATCGTCTACTTTTTTTTTTGCAGAAGAGGCGTTTGAATGTCGTGTCACAAACCGATACCATTGATTCACGGAGGAGGAGGACGGAGAGAGAGAGAAGGACAACCTGTCATTCCGTGGTCCGCCATAGCCAATTTGGCCAGCGAAGGTCCCTCTGGCCTGTAGCTATTATAGCACCACGCAGGCCAACGGTGGTGCTGATGGACATAGGCCAGTGACACACATGTGAACCTTTATTTTTATTTTATCATCCGGATAAATTGCTATGAGGTTATGCGGTGTCCCAAATGTAAACACGATTTTAATTTTGTTTTGTTTATAGCTTTGTTTTTTTTCTTCTTCTCTATTTTGGAATCCATAATTAAAATAAACTTGTGTTGATCATTCAAACTGTCCTGTTTATCGTTTTGTCGGGAGAATTCGGTGTCTTTTTGAATTCTGTCAGACACAACGAATGTGACTGTAATAGGTTCTCCTATGTGTGGTTAGAGCGCCCTCTGCTGTTATTACCCTGGGTAACAGGCTAATGGTGTCAATGCAGCAAGTGGCACAGTGGTCATTTGATTGTATTTATTTTATTATAGGACTTTATTTTCAATGATTTCACTTACAATAAACCACCCCTCCCCCATACTCCCCCATGTCATAGACACACAGACACCACAACACACACACAAACACACACCCAATGACACATTTTGTAGAATTTCTCAGCATACAGTATCATGCATGCACATCTCAGATTCCGCTTCAAATTCAGTGTGAACATGTTTTCACATCTGGTACCATCCTTGTGTGGTCCTAGCATCCTGACATTTCAGTAATCAAACCACACACCCATACCCACACCCCACACACACCCATACACCTGCCCATACACCTGCCCAGACGCCCCCCATCCCACCCTTTCTCTCTCTCCCCCTCCCCTCCTCTCTCCCCCTCCCCTCCTCTCTCCCCCTCCCTTCCTGATCTGATCTATAAATACACTCTCATCAGTGCAGGGCTGTCTGTGAGTGGTGCTGACCCTGGCCCTCTCTCCGTCCAACAGAGGAGGTGATTAATGGCGGGGCTCCGGCCCGCGCTGCCCTTGCGCTTGAGCCCGGCTGGCAGTATAAATAATGGCAGGTCAGCGACACTGTGGATGGAGAGAGAGAGAAAGAGAGAGAGAGAGAGAGAGAGAGAGAGAGAGAGAGAGAGAGAGAGAGAGAGAGAGAGAGAGAGAGAGAGAGAGAGAGGAGAGGGAGAGAGAGAGAGAGAGGCGCACTGAGATTGGACACACTGTGCTTTAGAGTGTAAATGATGTCTCTCACTTTCTCTCTCTCCTTCTTCTCTCTCCTTCTTCCTCCCTCTCTCTCTCTCTCTCTCCTTCTTCCTCTCTCTCTCTCTCTCTCTCTCTCTCTCTCTCGCCCCCCCCCCCCTCTCCCCCTCTCCCCCTCTGCCCTGAGTACTCATCAGTGTGATGGAGACATCATCTCCCTGAGAGTATAAACAGTGTTGGAGCCGTCCACGGGGCCGGGGCCTGGCCTTTGACGGCAGCTTTAATTTCATGGCTAATTTCTCCTGCCTCAGAGAGGATCGATCCTGGGCTGTCCAGGCTCCCTCTACTGCTGGGAGAGAGTAAGGAGACTCAGTGTCTGGTTGTGACTGATGTGTACACACACTTACACACTTACACACTTACACACACACACACACACACACACACACCCGCACACACACACACACACACACACACACACACACACACACACACACACACACATACACATACACACTTACACACACACTTACACAGACACACACACACACACACACACACCCGCACACATACACATGCACACATGCATAAGTGTGCACACACGCATGCATAAATACACACACACACGCACACGCACACACACATACATGAGTGCGCACACACACACACATACATGAGTGCGCACACACACATACAAGGATACACTTGCGCACACACACACACACACACACACACACACACACACACACACGTATACAAGCGTGCACGCACACGCACACACCCACACCGACACACACACACACACACTCCACCTCTGAATGGATAGCCTTATTTACTCCACTAATAGCCAATACGAAGCTACGACCGTGTTTTTGTGTTCTCTGAAAATCTGCATCAACATCTTAAACCAATCAATACGGTTGGTGGATTAGATTAGCCTCAGAGAGTCTGAAATATAGGCACACAGACCTTTTGTGTTCGGATGGATACACAGAATTTATATCATTGCCGGGGTGGTAAATACAGAGGCAGGCTCCCATCTCGCAGCCCCGGGGAGACATTGAACTCTAGCCCTCCGCTATAATGACTTTGTCCCACAGTATCGATCCACCGTGATCCATGTACTGTAATTCTTATATCATCACCGCCGCGCTCGGGCAATAACTCCAAGTCATATTTCGGCCCTCCATCCAGGTGACAGCTTAAAGACGTGGGGGCCTTGGCCTCGATTTAAGACCCCCAACCCCCCCTGCGCACCTCCGCCCCCCTCCAAACCCCCCCCCCCCTCCCCATCTCTCCTCGTTCTCTCAGAGTAATATCGCAGCGGACAGGGACAGTCTGTTCTCTCAGAGGACCGCGGCTTATTTCAGCCACATTTCTTCCCCCTGTTTTCCACTCGTGTGTGCAGTCTGTGCACTGCACCCCGGTCGCGTCCTAGTACGCCAGACTAGTACGCATCTGTCTCTCTGGTTTGGAACATAGCCCCTACAGGCTACCAAGGAGACTTAGCCTTCCCTCTTTAGGCCGCGTCCCTTCCTCCCTTTGAGTGGGGGTCATATTTCACTGTCATCCCAGTCTCTCCTTACATCCGTATAATGGTGAGAGATATATGACCCGGCTTCCTGCAGTCTCTGGGCTTGAGGAAAGGGGGGCGGACGGGGGGGGGGGTTTAAAACACTGTCACAATGACAAAAAAGTGCCTCCTGGGTATTGGTGGTTTCATTTTTTATTTTTTTATCTTCGCCCCCGAACAATGCAATCTCTCGCCTTTATCCCGGATGGACCCGTGTTTGGGGGAGACAGCATATGGGGGTCCTCGTTGGAAAGGGGACAGGCTGCCCGCGCCGTTGCCCGTCTGGACAGTGACACACAGGGGCTCATCTGGACAGCCGAGCCGCAGGCTGTTTTCGGGGGGGGGGGTGACATGGCTGGTTTTATAAGATGTGATTTAGAGCAGGCTCCTTCAGTCCCCTGGCCCTGGGGACACCTGAGAACACTGGAGGTCAGCAGAGGCTGATGGAGGCAGAAATCAGAGGACGGGGGCTCGTTGTAATGCCTGGAATGGAATAGAATGGAATGGAATCAACACATTCCTTCATTCCATTCCCTGCATTACAATGAGCTCATCCTCCGATTTCTACCTCCATCGGCCTCCTCTGCTGCACAATCAGAGTTGCTAGCAAAGGCATCAGTCTACAGTAGCATGGTTACTCATGGTTGCTGTAAACTGCAGTTTATTCATCTCATATACTGTAACTCTTATTGGCAACGGGATGGCACTCACACACTGAACATCTCAGTGCCCAAAACACCACTTAAGCCATGTGTCAACACTAATCATCCATACTGACGATGAAAAGCGTTTTCTAGTTTTCTTACATACGCCATCTTCCTCTTTCTCTGTGTCAGGGCTGTTACACTGAGTGTGTGATATGTCACTGCTGCCTCCCATCTGTGTGTGTGCGTGTGTGTGTGTGTGTGTGTGTGTGTGTGTGTGAGCGTGTGTGCGTGTGTGTGTGAGCGTGTGTGCGTGTGTGTGTGCGCGTGTGTGTGCGTGTGTGCGTGCGTGTGTGTGAAGTGGAGTGGGCAGGAGTGGGTTGTGTTCATCACTGCAAATGGTCTTAACTATGCTTCATCTGGTGGAGAATCTGCTGCACGATAACACTGTTCCCCTGAGAGGGAGAGAGAGAGAGAGAGAGAGAGAGAGAGAGAGAGAGAGAGAGAGAGAGAGAGAGAGAGAGAGAGGGGAAGGGGGAAGAGAGCGAGATTGCTCTACAAATACAATTAGTGAGGCTCATGTTGTAATCTTTCTCTTCCTCTTTCTCTCCCTCTCCCCTGCTCGCTCACTCTTTCTAGTTACCCCTTACGCCCTCCTCCCTCCCCTTTCTCCTTCTCACCATCTCTCGCTCTCTTTCTCTTTTCTCCTCCTTCTGCCGCCGTCTCTCCCCTCTAATCCTCTCTCCTCTCACACTGCACCATCTTTATCTCTATCCCTTCTTCTCCTCTCTCTCTGTCCCCGCTCCTCCTCCATTCCTCTCTCTATCCTCTGTCTTTCTCCCCATCTCTCTCTCTCTCTCTCTCTCTCTCTCTCTCTCTCTCTCCTTAACCCCCCTCCGCCCTCCCCCCTCCCTCCCTCCCTCCCTCCCTACCCTGCCTTAATTGGGAGCCAGAGAGACCAGTGGAAATCGCATTAACGCGGGCCCTGTCTGAGCACACCATCCATCTTGTTTTTTATTACGCCGCGCCGGGGCTGCCTGGGCGCCGCCGTTCGATTTGTCACCGGCCTCGTTCGCTGATAACGGGCATTTGTCATCGCCTTCCCCTCCCTGTTAATGTTATCATCTCCTTCTGACAGCTGGCTCCGACCGGGGAGTGCCGGCGACAAAGCACATCCGTCAACAGAATATTTCCACGGCCAAGGGGACCGCCACTGCAATAAGCCACATTAAAGCACTTATGAAGGGTGGCGAGGGTGTGTGTGAATGTGTGTGTGTGTGTGGGGGAATGTGTGTGTGTGGGGGGGGGGGTGAATGTGTGTGGGGGGGGAGTGTGTGTGTGTATGTGTGTGTGTGTGTGTGTGTGTGTGTGTGTGTGTGTGCGTGAAGGAGGGTTAGTGGGAGCAGGAAGGGGGAGAGGAGGTAATTTGTTGCAATTAATTACGCTGCGAGTATGGCTTTGTTATGTGGGAGAGCATTATATCTGTTGGAATGTTTCCTTTGCTGGGCTGTGATGCTATTTGTTTCATTTATAGTTTATGCTTGCCTGAGGGACCGGGTGTGCATGTGAGCATGTATGTGTGTGCACACGTGCGTGTGTGTGTGCATGCGTGTGTGTGTGTCTAAAAAGCCCTTTGTATAAGAATGACGTCACCCAGGTTTATGGATGCTCATGCTTTGCCTCCGGAACCAAAAACACTGTTTCAGTTGATCAAACCCCTTTGACCTTGCTGGAGCTCTAGTCAGAGGCTCCCTTCCCTCACACACACTTCCATAACAAGTACCCCTGATTCAACATGACAGCGGATGTCAGCATATGTCATGTGGCTACTTTTGATCCTCTGGGGCCACCGTAGTTCATGGGAGCTGGAGAATACACAAGCTAATAAATCAGTTTTGATTATACTAACATGGTTGTCAGTCATGACTCATTACATGGTACCCATACCATGACATTGAGTTCAGTGGAGGCTGGTGGAGGTAGAAATCGGAGGACGGACTCATTGTAATGCATGGAATGGAAGCTTGATAGCATTCTACATTCCATTTCATGCATTACAATGAGCCCATCCTCCGACTTCTACCTCCACCAGCCTGCACTGATTGAGTTGTGATTGCAAACCCCCCAGACACAGCAGATATGATGTTCTCCACCCCCCCTTTCCATCAGTACTGAGAGAGGCCGGCGCTTGACAAGGCTGATCCATGCTGCCCTCAGTCGGGGGTTCCTGGGCCCATGTGCAGGGGCTGCACAGATGGAACAGGCAGCCTGGGGTGGTGGGGCTGGGGGTGGGGTGGGGGTGTGTGTGTGTGTTGGGGGGGTGGTGGGGGGGGGGCAGCACCATTTAACTTTCCATCATCCGCCATGACGCCCCACTTCACCAGACGACGTGTCACAACAACTTCTGGTGGACTGTCATCAGCAGACCTCATCGTTTCTCTAAGCCTGTTGGAAAGGCCGGAGCTTAGCTGTACCGTGTGTAACATTTTAGATTATCAAGATTTTATTTGATCATTTGATTTCCTCCCCCTCTCTTAATGACACAAAAAAGCCACCTCAAATGTTTAACCTTAGGTTAGGAAATACAGTCATTGTTTGGCTATGGTTCTGAGTTATGGAGTTGTACACATTGAGCATGGACTGTCGGTGCAGTGGGTGATATAAACAGTTGGGAGACTTGGAGGGCTGGAGTGCACAGACGCACATGGGAGAAGGAGAGTGATGGAGAGGCTGATGGGATGAGACGGCACACACACTGAAAGTTCAGTGTTTGTGTGTGTGTGTGTGTGTGTGTGTGTGTGTGTGTGGTGTATTGACTGTGTGTGTGTGTGTGTGTGTGTGTGTGTGTGTCTGTGTGGTGTATTGACTATGTGTGTGTGTGTGTGTGTGTGTGTGTGTGTGTGTGTGTGTGTCTGTGTCTGTGTCTCATGATTATCTTGACCTTGCCTGAATAAGTAGATAAGTGGAATCCACTGTATATATTGTGTCAGAAGTGGAACACCATAGTTAACCATGTAACACCACATACAAAAGAAAGCAATACAGATATACAGTACATGTCCAAGCACATTTATTAATTTATTCAACATACATTTGAATAACATTTATAGAACCTCTCATCTGATAATTAATCTCTAAATACTCTGCATGTCCATCAATTGAACTGAAACTTCAGTTTCAGAAATATATATATTTAGAACATAGTTTAAATACACCAAAATCTATACAGCTACTTTGATACGTGGAGCATGTATACAATATATCTTGCTTCACCAATATATCTTGCTTTGAATGTGCATATCAGTTTGACAGGTGCAATAGTTCCCTGCCTCGTTATATGGAATGGCTACTACAGTAGTCACATGAACAAACTCTCTCACGCAAAAGAGAGCAGC
The DNA here is from genome assembly GCF_963989245.1 of Nansenia antarctica. NCBI lineage: Eukaryota > Metazoa > Chordata > Actinopteri > Argentiniformes > Microstomatidae > Nansenia > Nansenia antarctica. The sequence goes on from NC_137675.1 coordinate 14,443,174, forward strand.
AAAACAAAAGAAAACTGAAAATTAAATGAAACAAAAGCAGAAGAAAGAAAACGAATCAACTCAAGTGACTTGCTGTCCCTTGAGCGGAGCGAAGGTAGACGTAACAGCGGACACAGCACCATTCACAGGACGACGTATGGCCTTTGACCTGTTGATGTCATTTCCTGTATCTTTGTAGCTGCTTTGTATCTGCTTCGATAGTTTTCACAAAATGGTCATTGTGTCAATAAAAAATAAATACATCGACTCCTTTTCTGTCCAACAGGGAAGGTATTCAGTGAGATTGAAATGAGAACCGGACGTTCATTACAACATAACCACATTGACCCCTGATCCTGCTGTACACACACTGTCTCTCAGTGCACACACACATGGTAAATGCTAAACATACACCACACACTCACACACACACACACACACACACACACACACACACACTCACACACACACACACACACACACACACACACACACACACACACACTCACACACACACACACACACACACACAGGCTCATTGTAAAGCATGGAATGGAAAGGGGAACGGTATCAAACATGGAATGGAATGAGGTGTGTGCGTTGATACTATTCCTCGTTCCATTCAACGCATTCAGAGAAGGCGTAGGATTAAATAAGCTTATGCTTCTTCCTACTCCTTTTCGGACATGTTAAGTAAATAGTGTTTTTTGTTTTGTTTTGTTTTTTCTTGTTTTTGTTTTGTTTTGTTTTTTCTTGTTTTTTTTTCTTGTTTTTGTTTTTTTGTTGTTATAACTATTTCTTTCTACACATGTTCGAAATAAAAGCTTTCATCCATTCATTCATTCATTCATTCATTCATTCAAATGAGCCCATCCTCTGATTTCCACATCCACCAGCCTGCACCCTGTATCACTTTAGTCAATCTTGCATTTCATAGATCTGTCCCGATGAAGAAATGAAACGAGAGGAGATGAGTAGAGGACGCCCCGTCAAGACTATTGAGTCGCACCCTACTGCATGTCTCTCCCCCCCCTCTCTCTTTATTTCTTGTCCCTGTCCCCTCTTTCCCCGTCAAAGGCGCCGTATCCGTTCATCTTGGTGAGGTTCAGGTGGTCCGAGTCCTCCAAGAAGCCGTTGCGAGCGGCGAACATCTGACTGATCTCCACGAAGGTCTTGTTCCTGGTCTCCGGGATGACCAGCGTCACGTAGGTCGCCACCATCACACACACTCCGCAGAACACCAGGTAACAGTAGGAGCCCGCAGACATCTGAGGACGGACCAGAGGGCATGGTGGTTGTTTTTAGAAGAGAATCACAAGTGTGTGTGTGTGTGTGTATGTGTGTGTGTGTATATGTGTGTGTGTGTGTGTGTGTGTGTGTGTGTGTGTGTGTGTGAGTCTGTGCGTGCGTGTGTGTGTGTGTGTGTGTCTGTGAGTCTGTGTGTGTGTGTGTGTGTGTCTGTGAGTCTGTCTGTATGTGTGTGTGTGTGTGTGTGTGTGTGTGTGTGTGTGTGTGTGTGTGTGTGTGTGTGTGTGTGTGTGATTGTCATCATAGAGAACTGTCTGACCTGTAGGAACGGGAAGACGAAGCCCACGGTGAAGTTGGACATCCAGTTGAGGAGTCCTGCCACGGTGTAGGCCGCCGGCCGGTGAGACTGCTTAAACAGCTCTGCTGTCATCAGGAAGGGCACTCCAGCTGCACAGGGTCAACACACACACACACAATTGCAATTATTCAATTATGCAATTACGGGAGTTCTACAAAATCCAGCCAAACACACACACACACACACACACACTACACAAAAACTACAGTTAGTGGCTACAATGTATTCATTCACATAATCCACATAGAAAAATGCGTTCTTCAATAGTCAAATCACTGTAACATTCAGTATCTAATACTCCTAAACTGGGAGGGAATGCAGCCAATAGTTTCCCCTCTGATTCTAATCATGCTTACCAGTCTATCATGTCAGAATCCTCTTCTATCCCCTGACATACAGTATTCATCCATACGATAATAAACCATTCACATTGTCAATGATTGAGTATAGACAGGCAGTCTGATGCCAAAATGGCCCATCAATAGATACTTTTCAGGCCGAAAACACAATCACATCACAGGTCACGCTTGTTATTGTCACCAGATGCTTGATGTCCAATTCTAAAGGAGTGAGAAGAAAAAGTTATGTAACTTTGGCAAAGCTACAAAACCCTTCAGTGGAGGCTGGTGGAGGGAGCCAGAAACACCAAGACCTTTAAGTTTAATATAAGCATATTAATGCCATTAGCTCAATATGTAGAATTTATGGGCGTTTTCATGTCTCTAAATGTGTCATTCTTCATCGTTAGAAGTGAAAGAGATGAAGGAGGGATGTATTATGTATTATTAAAGCCACTAATGATGAGCTTTGCCAAGAAGTTAAAGTCCTCATTATTTGTGCCTGATAATTGCACTGGGGAAGGCTTTAATACAGTCAGAACCAATAACTAGGCTGTAATTTGTCTACATCGGCAATATGGCTTCTACTTCTTTATTGTTTATGTAAGATTTTGTCTCGGGGAAAACCATATTCATCACGGCGAGCTTATGAACAATGAGCCATTAAGAATCTAATTGCGGCTACAGAAAATCCTCATCTGAGCGTTGAGGTATGGATTTTGCAGGCTTGACGAATGACATTATGTAAACCAGTTGCATTCCACTTCATCATCCTTGCAGCGACTCGACGTGATGCCCACTGTTATGAACTGTTGCGTTTAATTCCGCTCACTCACTCAACAGACATGCAACAACAACAAATACAATGGCTTGTAAAGAATGGATGTTCATGAAACTGTAGGCAATTATGATTTCCTCATTTACCGGGCCAATGAAACACGATATATCTCTCTATTGGGAGGAAGAGACAGCAAGGGGAATTTGTATATGCCTGCATTGTGTAATTCCATGTCCTACCACCAGAGAGCGGTGTTTCCTTATAGGAAAATAAGACACATGAGAGCAACCCCATGGTAGGTTAGTATGGAATGCTAGAAGTGACACCACTTCTAAGTGAAGAATGATCTATCCATAAGCTGAATGAGGGAGTACACCAAGGGGAGGCTGGTGGAGGTAGAAATCAGAGGACAGGCTCATTGTAATGCATGGAATTGATGAGGAATGGCATCAAACACGTGTTATGATATGATGATTATGATGACTGATGGATAGATGATTCACTTACATAGACAAATGTATTTTTTGTAAGTCGCTTTGGATAAAGGCGTCTGCCAAATGCAAAAAATGTAAACATAATGTAAAATGTGTTACAATTTCGCCCTCCACCAGCCTCCACTGGAGTACACACTCCACAAACAGAGAGAGTAGATAATGGACGGACCAAGAATATCTTGTTGTATGTAATTGTTGTTGTTGTTATTATTGCATTATACAGTATGCATGATTATGATGCTACCTCTTGGCTGGGGCTCCTTTGTACAGTATATTCTCAATAAGACACTAACCCTGCTTGCATAAAGGATGAACAGACAGTCACATAAACCCAGAGTGTGTAGGGAGTCCTTACCGGGCCCTATGCAGAAACCAGCAATGATGCCAACCACACAGCCGACACTGATGTAGCGCATCCAGGAAATATGGACCTGGCGTTGAATGAAAGCATGAGACAGTCATCCGAGAGAGAGAGAGAGAGAGAGAGAGAGAGAGAGAGAGAGAGAGAGAGAGAGAGAGAGAGAGAGCATGGGACACTCATCACTAAACAATGGACTGGTCCTGATCTGATCACGCCACTCGTAAACACTAAAACCACAACAAGGAGAGTCTGCGCGATTCAGGCTAATTCGGTTAGTTTTTCATTTATTTAGTTTTTTAATAAAAAACTGAAAACTGGGTGTGACTGGGGGGAGGTTACGTTGCTTATCACCACAGACATTAGTATACTTTTTGTTATTTTCCCACGGTGATACAGTGGTGGTCTTTGTGGTTTGTTGGTTGGTTGTGCAGTGGTTATGTGTGTCCTTGAATGCCCGTGGAAAATTACAATAGAAACATTAGGGGCCAGTTTCACAGACAAGGCTTAAGACTAATCCTGGACTAAAAAGCATCTTCAATGGAGATTTTACATTGAAAGTGTGATTTAGTCCAGGACTAGGCTTAAGCCTTGTCTGTGAAACCGGCCCTAGATGATAGAAGCACTGATGTGAGGCCAGTATTTCACTAGATATCAAACTATTACATTTCAGTGGGGGGTAAAACTGATCCTAGGTCTGTAAAAGAGTGTACAGTACCTGTAATATGAGAGTGAGTGTGATTCCAGCACAGCAGATTGCCATGAAGGTGAAGCCGCCAATCAACAGAGGTCTCCTGCCCAGCCGTTCAATGGTGAAGCACTAGGGGAGGGACGGAGGAGAGAGAGCTATTCCTATTGGCTAACATATTATAACATATTATGTTAATTTACACTTTGAGTAAAGCAATGAACTGTCCTCTATTACGAATAGGCCGTGTTTTTCTAAATGTCTGCTCACCAGAGGACGCAGGTGGAGGTACGAATGGGAGGGCGGGTTCATTGTAATGCATGGGACTGAATGAGGAATGCATTCCTAATACCATGCCATGTTTTACAATGAGCCCGTCCTCTGATTTCTACCACCACCAGCCTCCCCTGTTGCTAACCCTATGTGCCAATAAAGTCATGTCCGTGTGGAGCTTATGGTCTGACCAGACTATTGTAGGCATGGGCGTCACCACCATATATTTGGGGGGGGACGTGTCCCCCCCACCTTTGAAACAAGGTCGTTTGGACCCCCCCACATTTGCCATCAAAAATATGTTGCATGACTGGTCAGCGTTATTTTCATTGCTTCACAATCAAATCCGTTCCACTTTATGAGTAGGGGATTGCCCATATCTAGAAATCCACTCCGCGTTTTACTTCTGTTTTTAACACGGCAGCAGCAAGACGATATTTAGATCATCCACCAAGATGGATATAAGGAAAACATTTTCTAAGAAGAGAAAAGTAAGTCAAAGTCATCCAAGTTTTCCCGTGAGTGGCCAAACAGCAACATTGCGTTCTCCCAAGGTCAAACACAGCCAGCTTTTCTGATAAGAATGTTAGCACCTTATGAGACATTCTCTGTATAGAATTAGCATAGCCTACTAGCAACCAAATACGAGCTAGATCAGCTATATGGCACTAGCAGTTTTGTTAGGCATTACTAGTGCGGTTAGACATGTTTAAATGCAGAACAGACACAGGCGAAATGTCATCAAAAGCACAGAATGGCGACAAACACCTCACAGTGCTTACCTGTCCTGTCATTATTGCATCTCCTGCCCGTGTTCATTGCCCTGAGCATTTGCACTATTTAATTTGGCCATTGCACCCACCCAAAGAATCAATTTAGCATCTGATATCTGATTGCTTGAGCTAGGGTTAAAAAAGAAGAAGAAAACACCTGTTCCATTTATTTTTCTATTTCTAAAATGCTTGTGATTGTATTTTTTGTATTAATGATTGTATTTCTATGTCAAATGTTCTATTAGAGAAAAACAATATGAACAAGTGCTCAATGCATCCCCATTTCTCCTGACAACTTGACTTAAAGGAGATTTGCCAGTCATTTGTGTCTGCAAATGACAAAAGAGGTCACACTTTTGGAGCCTTTGTATGATGTCTTATGTTCTAATTGTAGAAATCCTGCTGTATGCATGGTACAGATAATAGAGGAGAAATATGATTATAGGAGGAGATATGGAACATTTAATGAAAGGACAAAAAAGGGGAATCTTTGAAATTTTGGGGAAAGAATGGAGTAAAAGCAAGTCTTTAACAGGTTGTATTGAGTTATAGTTGAATGTTCTGCAATGCACTGAAGAGGGCTAAGTTTGATTGTAATAGGCTCTGAGTAGCCTAGGTACATATTTTATGTTTCCTCATAACTTTTTTTTTCAATTTGTTGACTCAAAGTTACCTCATTCTTTTCTAATTCACGCTTTGATTTTTTTGTTTGTTATAGTTGTATGTTCTGCAATGCACTGAAGAGGGCCAAGTTTGATTGTAATAGGCTCTGAGTAGCCTAGGTACATATTTTATGTTTCCTCATAACTTTTTATTCAATTTGTTGACTCAAAGTTACCTCATTCTTTTCTAATTCACTCTTTGATTCTTTTTGAATCTTCATATTTAATAAAGTACCTAAAAAGTGCCAAGTGTCAGTGTCAGGCCTCTGTGAGTTAAACCAAAACATAATAGTAGTCAGTAATTGCAGACCATGCCAGCTCCAAGGAAAAACAAAGAAAGAGGGAGATTATTTTGGGTGTAAAACACACCAGAATGCAGGAAATTGAATCTACTATTTAAAAAATTTCGGGGGGAGGACCCCCAGACCCCCCGAAAAATAAGTGTCCCCCCCACATTCAAAAAGCTGCTGACGCCCATGATTGTAGGCCTGTTTGCCAAATGAACCTAGTATTCACATTACCGCAGTAGTACCTTAGATTCAAAATATTCAAGATACTTTAGTGCCATACTAAATGAGGTTGTTAGGTCCAATTTGTCTTGGTGTCAGCTCCAAGGACAAATCACATAAGCATAAATGACACACATCATACCACTTACATCATACTACTGTATATACAGCTTACTACATCATCAGAAAAATACAGTACACCAAGACTACCCCGATATATAAGTTAGAAACCTTAGCCTGGGGTAACACAACATACTCAGTCGTTGTGTTCAGTTGGTCATCCAATGGCTGCTTAGCTTACCCCTATAATACCGGCGATCACCTCGATGGCACCGGTTCCCACTGTTGTGTACTGGATCTGGTGGGATGGGATACCGGCGTTCTGAAAGATGGTGTTCGTATAGAACCAGATCTGGAACAGAGAGTTGGAGTTCATTAGTAACTCTGTGTGTGTGTGTGTGTGTGTGTGTGTGTGTGTGTGTGTGTGTGTGTGTGTGTGTGTGTGCCTGCAAGCATACGTCTGCGTGTGTGTGCGTGCATGCCATGCATGTGTGTACGCACATGTGTGCATGCATGCATACGTGTGTGTGTGTGTGTGTGTGTGTGTGTGTGTGTGTGTGTGTGTGTGTGTGTGCTACATCAAGTTTCGCTAAAGGTC
>NC_137675.1:14457789-14460289 GCF_963989245.1 Nansenia antarctica
AGTTCCATTCTGTACAAGGGCCAACCATATACTTACTGTATATCTGACCCAACCATAGACATACTGTATAACTGAGCCAACCATAGACATACTGTATAACTGAGCCAACCATAGACTTACTGTATAAATGAGCCAACCATAGACTTACTGTATAACTGACCCAACCATAGACTTACTGTATAACTGACCCAACCATAGACTTACTGTATAACTGACCCAACCATAGACTTACTGTATATCTGACCCAACCATAGACATACTGTATAACTGAGCCAACCATATACTTACTGTATATCTGACCCAACCATAGACCTACTGTATAAATGAGCCAACCATAGACCTACTGTATAAATGAGCCAACCATAGACCTACTGTATAAATGAGCCAACCATAGACTTACTGTATATCTGACCCAACCATAGACTTACTGTATAAATGAGCCAACCATAGACTTACTGTATAACTGACCCAACCATAGACTTACTGTATATCTGACCCAACCATAGACTTACTGTATATCTGACCCAACCATATACTTACTGTATAAATGAGCCAACCATAGACCTACTGTATAAATGAGCCAACCATAGACTTACTGTATAAATGAGCCAACCATAGACTTACTGTATAATTGAGCCAACCATAAACTTACTGTATAAATGACCCAACCATAGACTTACTGTATAAATGAGCCAACCATAGACTTACTGTATAATTGAGCCAACCATAAACTTACTGTATGAATGAGCCAACCATAAACTTACTGTATAAATGACCCAACCATAGACTTACTGTTTATCTGACCCAACCATAGATTTACTGTATAACTGGGCCAACCATAAACTTACTGTATAAATGACCCAACCATAGACTTACTGTATAAATGAGCCAACCATAGACTTACTGTATAAATGACCCAACCATAGACTTACTGTATAATTGAGCCAACCATAAACTTACTGTATAATTGACCAACCATAGACTTACTGTATAATTGAGCCAACCATAGACTTACTGTATAACTGAGCCAACCATAAACTTACTGTATATCTGAGCCAACCATAAACTTACTGTATATCTGACCCAACCATAAACTTACTGTATAAATGAGCCAACCATAGACTTACTGTATATCTGAGCCAACCATAGACTTACTGTATATCTGACCCAACCATAAACTTACTGTATAAATGAGCCAACCATAGACTTACTGTAAAACTGAGCCAACCATAGACTTACTGTAAAACTGAGCCAACCATAGACTTACTGTATATCTGACCCAACCATAGACTTACTGTATAACTGACCCAACCATAGACTTACTGTATAAATGAGCCAACCATAGACTTACTGTATAATTGAGCCAACCATAAACTTACTGTATAAATGAGCCAACCATAGACTTACTGTAAAATTGAGCCAACCATAGACTTACTGTAAAACTGAGCCAACCATAGACTTACTGTATATCTGACCCAACCATAGACTTACTGTATAAATGAGCCAACCATAGACCTACTGTATAAATGAGCCAACCATAGACCTACTGTATAAATGAGCCAACCATAGACTTACTGTATATCTGACCCAACCATAGACTTACTGTATAAATGAGCCAACCATAGACTTACTGTATAACTGACCCAACCATAGACTTACTGTATAACTGACCCAACCATAGACTTATTGTATATCTGACCCAACCATAGACTTACTGTATAACTGAGCCAACCATAGACTTACTGTATAACTGACCCAACCATAGACTTACTGTATGAATGAGCCAACCATAGACTTACTGTATAAATGAGCCAACCATAAACTTACTGTAAAATTGAGCCAACCATAGACCTACTGTATAACTGAGCAAAGTTAACTGGTGGTCACAGTCTCATGTGAGGCGGACCCTGACCACGTTGTGAAGCGTGAGAATGTTCACACTTCACACTGTTCAAACTGAACCGCATCAGAGCAAATCCGCCGTGGCCAGGCAACCAGACCCATGATCCGTCAGAAGCAGTGGTGTAGTCTAGGTGATACGGCAGGACTACGCCGTATACCCACTAGGAAAGGCCAAGGATTTCCATATACCCACTTAAAAATGTGTGAGGATACGTAACAGTGTTTTGTGACAGAACTTTCACTTTCATTCATAACATTCACCCCGTCTGTGTTACGAAGCACTTGACTTTTGGACCATTGGGACTGACTATAGTATAGCGTCATATACCATCAACGGGGGGAGATGTGACATGAAATATGTCAAAATGTAGCACTATCATGCACAGATCAGCCTTATAACATGTCATTTATATATTTATTTATTTATATATATATATATATAAAACGTTAGACAGGGAGCGGATTTTTATGGCGTTCCGAAATGAACAATATGAGGCTGGGAGGGGAAAATCACAGTATACCCACTAGAAAAAACTATACTACACCACTGGTCAGAAGGTACAGTATCACTAACACGGTGTGTCCAACAACCTCAGAC
>NC_137675.1:14470289-14472789 GCF_963989245.1 Nansenia antarctica
GCTGATGGAGGCAGAAACCTGAGGACCACTCATTGTAATGCATGGAATGGAATGAGGAACATTCCGTTCTGTACATTTATGTAATTGCTGTGCTTTTAATGATGTGTACTGTCTGGAGGGTATTGACATTTTGGAAAAAAGACCCAAGAAAAATCAGATGCATTTGCATTTGTTTCCTAACTAACCTGCCATTCATCGAGTTGTTTCAACCTTCCGTTGAGGAGAAGCTTGAATGAATGGAGTGCACATGCCTCCCAGTAGACAGTGAAGCAGCACGTAGTAGAGAACAGTCAAGGAATTTAATAAGAGGGCTGCTGGTCAATAGCGACGCGTGCTAACGGTTTGGTCGCTACGCGTCGCTCTATGTTTTCCTTGGTTTTCTGAGCCCGTCCTCCGATATCGACCTCCACCAGCCTTCACTGTTCCGCTGGCGTTACACCCCTCCTGACACACGTGGTGTCTCAGTCTTTCACGGTCGCCCTACGATACAGATCACATGCAAGCAGGTATGACACTGAGCATGAACAAGAGCTACACCCTGGGAAGAGTTTCACCTATGGCAGATTAACTAGGCCTACATAACAACAATTCCATTGGGAATACTGTATAAGCTATTAGTAGACTGTACCAGCTCAATGGCCTTGCGGTTAGAGTGTCCGCCCTGAGATTGGGAGGTTGTGAGTTTGATCCCCGGCCGAGTCATACCAAAGGCTATAAAAATGGTACCTGATGCCTCCCTGCTTGGCACTCAGCATTAAGGGCTGGATTGGGGGGTAAGACCCTGTAACATACCAGTGTCATGTCCAGGGGGTGTACTTGTATGTCAAAGGCACCACAAGCTAAGGAAACAGGAGATAGGCTCCTGCCCCCTAAGGGCCATTAGGCTCAAGAGAACCATCGGTTCTGAATGAATGAATGAATGAATGAATGAATGGTCTTTATTGTCATTGATATAGTACAGGTACCAAACAACGAAATTTGGGAGTAGGGGCTCCCCTGGTGCTAGGGAAAAAAAAACTAAAAACAAGAAGGGAAAAGAGCTGGTTTACATAAATAAAGGCTATGTACACTATCCACTATACTATACTATACAAATAAAACACTGTGCTGTACTCTATGCTATGCTATACCTATTCTAACATTTCCTATTCTCTGAACCTTATGTACCCTAGGGTTGTCATATTGCACATAGTGTTATTGCACATTCATTTAAAGTGTCGCAGTTTGCAGGTTTGAAATGTACACAGTTGTGTTTCAGTATTACACTTGATTTCAATCTAGTAGCTGCCATCAAATTGTCTAGATAGTCCAGGGCCTAGAACCTAGGTCTTTGCTGTGTTCAGGGCCTGAATGGCCCTGGGGTAGAAGCTGAGCTTCAGTCTGTTTGTCCTTGCGAACATGGTCCTGAACCGCCTGTTCGAGGGCAGCCGAGCAAAGTGTTCGTACCCAGGGTGGGATTTGATTGATTGATTGTACTTTATTGTCCCCGAGGGGAAATTTGTCTTGGGCATGGTACTTTCATGCTTCAAGTGCAACAGTGACGATACATACAACATACAGTAGACAAAGTAAACAACAGGACAGCAACAAACATTGAGTGACATTGGCAGCAGTTTCCACCTGGACATGGGTCTCTGGAGATCTTGGAGGCCTTCCTGAGGCAGCGTGTGTTGTACAGCTCTTCCAGAGAGGGGAGGGGGGCGCCGGTGATCTTCTGGGCCGATCTCACGACTCTCTGTAGCGCATTCCTCTCTGCGGCTGTGCAGCTGGAGAACCACACGCAGATGCAGTAGGTGAGGATGCTCTCCACTGCGCAGCGGTAGAAGGTCACCAGCATCTCCTGTCCGATGTGGTCTTTCCTGAGGACTCTCAGGAAGTAGAGCCGCTGTTGTGCCTTCTTGATGATGGCTGCTGTGTTGGTCTTCCAGGACAGGTCATCCTGTATGTGCACCCCCAGGAATCGGAGGGTTGAGACTCTCTCCACACTCCCTCCATCGACGAGCAGGGGCTGGACCTCAGATTTTTTCCTCCTGAAGTCCACGATGATTTCCTGGGTCTTTGACTGGTTCAGCAGCAGGTTGTTAACCTTGCACAGCTTGCTCAGCTGCTCTACCTCATCCCTGTACGCCGCCTCGTCCCCCCCCGAGATGCAGCCCACCACGGTGGTGTCGTCTGCAAACTTTACGATGTTTGCAGACGAAGGCTACTTACTTACCTATTTAGGTTTGTTAAACAAAGTTAGTGTGTAAATATCGATGATGGATTCAGTTGAGATCCTGACCTACTTGTTAGACTGGATTGTACAAGAAGGACTTTCTTTATACTTGGTCAGTCCCCCTTGTTCATGTTTAGCAGTTGGTTGACATGACGTTGCTCTACAAGCCTCACACTTTGGTGAACACAGTAAATGAATGGAACAGTGAGCTACAATGCTCTCCTTGTGCCACATACACAAACACACTCACACGCATGCACGCGCACACACACACACACACACACA
>NC_137675.1:14475289-14477789 GCF_963989245.1 Nansenia antarctica
ATCTAGTAACTATAAATTGTAAAATAGTGAACTATCCCTTTAAGAGATGAAGCACAACTGGCTAGTCAGAGCAGCCCTTTCAGCACTTTCATGGAAATGTAAGATGTTACTGACCCCTTGTGGGACGCATGGGGCACTTGATGGTGAAAGGGTAGCAATGGGAATGGATTGAGAGCTTGAAAGTTATGTTATTGTAAACACAGTCTAGACACCCCCCTCCCCCCTCTCTCATATCCCTCACACACACACACACACACACACACACACACACACACACACACACACACACACACACACACACACACTCTCTCTCTTTCCCCCTCTCTCTCTCACACACAGACACACACACACACACAAACTCTCTCTCTCACACACACACACACACACACACACACACACACACACACACACACACACACATATGCGCATACACGCACGTGCGCACACACACATTCATGCACATGCCCCCCCCCACACACACACACACTCCTCCCCGAAAAAAAGGAATAGACACATTCCTGCACTTGTCTCATCACTCTTTATTTTCCTTTCCGTGTCCTCGCTCCTCAGCTAAATTAACACTTGATTATAGAACACTGCGTCTAATGCGTCTGCCTTCCGCCCCGTTCCCATTGGCTGAAGTTGGCCGCCAGCCCGGCCCACCTGCTCCACGGCTCCCCCTTTAATGTGACTGGCCGAGGATGATGGATCACCTCCTGTCACTTCCCCCTTCTCCTCCAATCAACAACCACCCATGGAAATTGATTGTTCTAATTTGCTCTCATTATTATTATGATATTAAGGACAATATACAGACACAGCTCACTGTCGGTTTTGGGAGGCAGTGCCATTAGTTACAGGGGCTGGAGAATACGTCTCGGCGGGGTTTTATATCCTCCGCTTCACGAGTTGGAGCGGATGGTTTGAAGCAAACTGGTCTTAATAAGATTTGCGATGCAAGCCCCTTCCCCCCCTCCCCTCCCCACACCCCCCACCCCCTCCTTTTCACGGAGGTGATGTAGCATCTAATTATGTTCAATTCAGTGCTCCTCGGAAGGGAGAAAAGAGCATATGATGAAGTCCCCTCTGTATCAGATACAAGATGTTCACGCTTCTTACATTACTGCTGCATCAGAAGCAGAAATAGACTGGGCTTACAACACAGAATGTATGCACACATGCAATTGCATTGTGAAGGAAGACAGTACTGTGTGTATGTGTGTGTGTGTGTGTGTGTGTGTGTGTGTGTGTGTGTGTGTGTGTGTGTGTGTGTGTGTGTGTGTGTTTGAGTGTGTGCATGCATGCGTGCGTGTGTGTGTGTTTGTAGTTCTGTGTGTGTCTGTGTCTGTGTGTTTTTATGTGTGTGTCATTCGAGGCCCCACCGTTATAGTAAAGTGTTGTACGTACTGAACTGTGTCGAAGGTGAACTCTCAAACCCAATAGGATCAAACTTCTAGACGCTTATCATCACAAGATGATAAATTGTGGAGTACATGGATTCATCCAATATGACCTTTGAAGATTATTTCCTTCCCCATTCTATTTTAACAGTTTTAATGTATATTTTTTTATAAAAAAAAATGTGTTGCAACATAGCATTGCATTTGCATTTATGTATAAAATGTGCTATAGAAATAAAGTTTCTTTTTTTAAATGTTATTCTCCATGCTCTTAGAGTAAGATATTAGATGTTGATCTATAGTCATCTGAATGGTTATGGATAGGATTGGAAGGGTGTATCTAACCGTACCTTTCTCTATCTATTTCTAGATTGAACAGTTTCTACTGTATCTCTGTCTATTTGTAAATAGAACTGTATCTGTCTCTTTCTATTTCTACATAGAACAGTTTCTATCTCTTTCTATTTCTACATAGAACAGTTTCTATCTCTGTCTATTTCTGAATAAAACAGTATCTATCTGTCTATATCTAGATTTAATTGTAAATCTTTTTTTATTTATATGGGGTAGTAAGGTCATAGATCTGTGCCTAGGTAGTACAGGCAACTAGTTGAACCCACCACGAATAAACAATAAACTATAAATTGTCCCTATTTTCTCTGATGGCGTTCAACACACATCGACTTGGCTGGATTCTCGTGACATTGAAAAGCAGGGTCAATTTGCTAATGGAATCCAATAAGCTATTCCTATTAGGCTCTTTGTCCCAACACCTCCTCCACTGCCACGTTGACAAGCCTGCTTTGTACAAGTATAAATGAGACCGCCGCTCCAAAAGGCCAATGCAAAAAACCTGCAATTCTGCTGATCCAGCGATTACCCAAACCCCTCCAGCTGTATAAAACCTATTCTTATGGTCTACAGTCATGTTCGTATCCCCAACCATGCTATTACCAGCCAGAGTATAGCGGCTAGCGCTAACATTAACGTAGGTTGTCTAACAAATCGCTTATGCTCCTGTAATTGGATTACAAGAGCGCTGGGTTCCCGTTGGTGAGATTAGGAGGTACCGGGCACAGAGCCGACTCCCCCTGCCCCGA
>NC_137675.1:14485289-14490289 GCF_963989245.1 Nansenia antarctica
GCTGCTTTTGAAAACATATCAGCTGATTTGGATCTAATTATCATCAGTGTCGTACACGGTCCTCACGGGTCTCCAGAATTATCCTTGAACTTTACAAACTAATGTGATGAACTAATGACTTACACTATTACGACAGGCTGGATTACTTGCGTCTATTTTTTGCTAATTACAAATGGTAAAAACCAGCGGACCCTTTTATAATCTAGGATACTCTTTATACTCTGCCACATGCTAGCTAGTCAGTAGACGGCTACAATGAAAACAGCCATATTAAACGTTGCGATTGCACCATTTCATTAACAAACGGGATGGATGCAAAACTGTGCAAACCCATAAATCTGCATTTGAAAGGGAGGTTATAGATTCTCTAACCTTGTTATACCTGTATACTGTATCTGCCTAAATCTATTTCTGAAATACAACATAATTTAATTTATAATAATTTTGCCATTTAGCAGATGCTTTTAATCCAAAGCGATTTACAATTACGAATTACAGGGACATTCCCCCTGGAGTAACTGAGGGCTAAGTGCCTTACTCAAGGACACACTAGTAGTGGTGTGGTTTCAGGTGGGATTTGAACTCACGACCTTCCGATGACAAGTCCAACTCACTATCTACTAGACCACCACTACCCCAACATAACACCTGGGACTACTACTTGTATATATTTACACACAGTAAATTAGCACCAAGAGTAAGTAGATACTATATAGAGAGATGTCTGAATTTGGAAACTTACCACTGTATTTTAAATACGCTATAGACCATAGACCATTGTAGAGATGGTGAGATTTGGTTGTTGCTGTTAAAGTTGTTCCAGTTGTTCATCTTGGCTAGCACTTTGGGGCAGTGTTGTCCATTTGTCTTATCCAACACCCCAACATTGCGCCTTAATTAGATTTAGAGGGGATTAAAATCACAGTAGGTGCTCTTAAACGCTGATTGTCTGTGGTGCTGTAGAATTACCATGCTTCATTTGTCATTTTCCTTTTCATTTTGGTTGAATAACTGCAACAAGAAGGATAGAAAAACCATCTTTGCGTTTTTATCGATATTCAACTACCCCACCCGCAAACACTTGTATGTACAATATTCAAATAAGAACATGAATGTGGAAATATATACTGCTGCTTTGGTTTTATCATCTTCAAATAGTCATTTAATGAAGACAAGAAGTTGGGATAATCTCACGTTAATGCAGTCAAATGCTTTTTCACAGTGGGTGTTGCCCAATCAGCTTATACAGGGGGCGAGGGGACTGGGTCTCTGGAGGGGAGCCACCGTAATTGGACGCTCCGAAAAAGCCCCTTTCCTCCCCAATTCCAAATGTAAACAAGACGTTGTCATGGCACATCTAACCCCAAATGGAGATCAAAATCCCTTTAAAACGACATGCCTTTAAGAACTGTGCCTTTGTTAAAGGGGTTGAGTACTATCGAGGATATTCTGCGCCTTATTTGGTCTAACGACAACGAAGCAGGTTGTTCTTAACCCATCTTTCATTCCAAAACTATCCTGAATGCAGATGGTAACACTTTATAATAACTTGTATTAGTTCCCCAGTTGTACTGTATATATACAGTATATATATATAACTAGTTATAAGTAGTGTTCTGTAATTATCTTCCCAAAGTGTTACCACAGTGGGTTGTAGAGGCTGGTTAAGGAGCACAGGAGGTGAGTGAGGGCCGTCTCCTACTGCGTTGGAGAATGTAAACCGTGTTGAGGAGATGAGCTGAAGAGTGCTGAGGTAGAGAGTTAACATGGCCGACCCTGGGGGCCCCCGAGGAGGAGGAGGAAAGCTGCTGAGCGCAGCACACACTCTCCTAGCTCCTGATAGCACATAAAAAAAGTTTTCATTTCCCCTGAAAACGCACATAATGCTCTGAGCTCTATCTCAGCTGAGTAATTTAACTAGACTTACTTTAAAGTCTCTCAACAGCTTGATTTTAAACATTCATAAACTGACAGTTAAAAACGTTGTTTTACTGTAGAATTGTTTTATATGTAGCGATATAGCGTCGCCAGTTTTATAAGGTAGGGTGTTTTTTAATACAAGGGCCGAGTTTCCATTGAGATGGTGCTCATTGTGGCTTTTAAGACAAGGGCAACTTGTAGCCAATGGGATGTGCGAACACAGAAGGCATATTAATTCAAAGCTATTCGCTATAGGTCCTCTCTGTGTGTGTTAAAAGATGGAAATCTTAAGTAATTTGTTAGTGCCGCTCTGGCGGTTTGACTTTTTAGAGAGCTGAGCATGACAGCGCTAGCCCTCAGGCTCCTATTTAAAAAATCCTCCAATTTGCAATTCATACACATCGGGGGAAATGTTTAATTCCGTGGCCGTTATTCAACTCAGTTCATTAATTAAAGAAAAAACCGCTACTATCCTGTTCCTCGGCTTTCCCGCCATCTTTTCTGATGAGCTTTCTTCAGGAGTAATTGAGCCTGTTAATTAGATGGAATTAGGCTCTAATTATTCGAAAGGCCCAGAGCCGGGAGATAGGAGTACCCCATATTTCAACCGTTCGCTCCACTCTGCCTCGAACAGAATCCCCCTCCAACGCTCTTTGATGTCTCGGCTGCCTGTTCCACTGTAAATGGATTGGGTATCAGGGCTTCATTTGACCGTTTTGCTCACCAGGGGAGTTCTTTTGACATTTTTGTTCTTTTCCCGCCGATTCAAACCCGGAGACTGCAGTTGAATTCATGCATTTCATTACAATGGAGGTAGTTCTTTTCTTCTTCTTTTTTTTATCTCACTCTTTATGTTATATTAAAGGGGATGGGCATCCGTCTTGTTTATGCCTCCCTCTCAGTCAGTGGCAGTCCTTTGCTATATCACATTTTTACGGCCTTGCCTTTAAGCTGTAGTTTATCAAAGCTAGCACTGGTTTTAAGGATATGAAATTAATCCTTTTTCTTTGCACAGGTATGCACATGCACACTATAACACAGACACAGACATACACACACACGCACACGCACACGCACACACACGCACACGCACACACACGCGCGCACACGCACACGTACACACACACACACACACACACACACACACACACACACACACACACACACACACACACGCCTGCCTTCCGGAGGAGGCTTATTTTCATTCTCATTGTTCTGTATGTTAACACCTGTCACCCCAAGATATGTGCACATTCCTGAAGTGGAAACCTTGAAATGTACTCACACACACGTCCTGCGCCCCTGTCAAGTGAAAGGTATGAGCTCATGTAGTTATTGATTTTAGACACCTCGGACTAGTTGACGCTGGAAAGAAAAGGTATATTTCTTATACAATCTTCCCTCACTCTTTCTTTATCACACACATACGCACACAGATACACATACTCACACACACACACACACACACACACACACACACATTCTCACACACTTTCCTAGTGCATTACAAGAGATCTACACTTAACAATGTCTGAATAATTCAGAATGCTTTGTCGTCCCCACCAGCCAAGCAGCCAAGCCAACAGACAGTAACGATGCAGGTTTAGTATCATGTTGGCAGGGGGAAATAGAGAAATTCACACATGTGATGTAAATGCCTTCCATTATGGCATTACTAATGCAGATGTTGAGTTGGACAGCCCACCCTGGAGCTCCGTGGCACGCACACACACACATGTGTGAACGCACATACACACACACACACACGCACATGCATGAATGCGGCACACACACACATACACACGCATGCACATGCACGAACACGACACACAAATACACATGCACATGCACGAACACAGGCACGTACACATATATACACACACACACACACACACACAGGCACGTATACACACATACACACACTGACTGCACGTACACTGACACACACGCACGCACACGCACACGCACACACACACACACACATGCACGTACACACACATACACACTCTGACTGCCGCTAAACCTGCCTTGATGAATGGCCCATGTTCGTGCCAACCACAAGGGGCGAAGCGAAGCCTTCTGATTGGTCCAAGGCCACCCGCTAATGGTTGTTCCCAGATTGTAGCATGAAAAACCCCTTTAGCTTCTCTCATAAATATGGTAAGGAGGGAGAATAAACCATATCCATCATAGAGTTTATGAATATTACCGTTGTGGTGGATGGAAGCACATTAGCAACCATGATGATGTGATATTATTCTTTACTGTACAATAACATGTAAAGGGGGGTCCTTCCTGAAGAAATGTTCATTGAAGCGTCACGGATAACCGTTATTGGAATTACAGTACCCTCACCATTCTAGTAGGGGGCATCCTTCCCCAAAGTGCTGATGGAGGTGTGTTGAGCATGCATGGTGTGGTATAAGAGCATGGGTGCGGGGTGTGGATCATCTCATCTCTAGGGCCCGGAGTTTTTCCGGAATATATGGGATCTGTCGAGGAAAAACCCAGGGCCCGAGTTATTGCCTATTACTAGGGCCTGGGGTTTTTCCTGGACATATCATGTTTCCCATCTATCATGCCTTAGAGGGAGCCGACATACAGTACAGACCATGCACTTGGACTAGATTTAAAGACCTCGTGATGGTTATATTTTGTTTTCATCACCATTCCATCCAAGTATTCCCCGTTGGTCAAGGGTAAAACTATCATAAGGCATGAGAACGCTCATAAAACCTGGCCAACGATTTCTCAGCAGCACGGTTGTGAGTTTTCGGATGCCTGCATATCATATAAATTCCACACGTCATATTTTTCACGGTGACGGCGCTCAAGCTTCTTCTCTATAGGGACTCGGTTGTTTTTTTTTTCCTCAACTGGTATATTAGTCTTTGAATGTCTCTAACTTGAACTGCCAGCGACAGCTTATCAGTCAAAGTAATGCACAATGCTTCTATGCCTGTAGACGGAGGGTAATTCAATATTCCTATATGATTCAAAGCAAAGGAAAAAGAGATTTATATTTCCACCCGTGGCATGGGACATTAATACGGTGGGGTCGGAACTTCCTGCAAGAAAAT
>NC_137675.1:14500289-14592298 GCF_963989245.1 Nansenia antarctica
TTGTAAAAGAGATGTGAATCTCAATGTGACTTCTCTGGTTGAATAAAGGATACACCATAATAATAAAATAAATGCATTTTTAAAAAAAATACTTGCATACTGCAGGAAAGATCTACGTCATCACATGTTATATCCCAGACTGCTCAGTGAATGTAGAATGACATCCTGGTATACTTTCAAGCACATCTCAAACAGTACGATCTCAAACAGAGCCGTATTCTATTTCCTTCAAATGAAGCATGAGAACACATCATGAGGACCTAGTAGAGGCCTATTGTATGCCTGCTGTCGGTACGTGAGGTCCAGTCCCGTCTCACGCCTCCTCCTGCCCACCCCGGAGAGAGAGGAAGCCCTTGACGCAAGCGTGAAAGCCTCCGAGTGGAACCATGTGCGGCATGACGCCCCACCAGTGGAGGAGGGCCGGGCCGGGCCGGGCCAGACCGTGCTGGACTGTGGTGGACCGGCGAGCCCTTTTTTTTCAGACGCCGACATATGTGTTGTTTCATCGTTTCGGTGCAAAAGCATACATTCCTTGATTATAGATGCTAGTTTCTGGAGGCTGTGCCAAGTCCATTACGAGCTTCCTTGTTCCGACTAGGCCCCAAATCACAGTGGTCTGCTCGGGGAGCTGATCCTGCAGTCTGTTAGCATAGTCAATAACAAACCTGGGAGGACCGACTGTTCCATCAGGTGGGGGTAGTGGTAATAACAGTGGTGTGTAGGCCTCCCACCCTGCGGGGTGTACGGTGGCCTGTGGAGACCCTCCCAGACTGTGGTTCTCTGCACCTGTTTCTGCGTGTATCCCCCCCCCCCCAACCCACTCCTCTCTCATGAATGAAGGAGGGAGTATCGTGAACGGGTCTAGAGTCAACTTTCATTCAGACCTTTCTGTGCATTTCAAATGATGACTAGTATGTTGAGGTACAATACGTATTATATTTATGTCGAGGTATATTATATTTATGCATGAATTATTAATGACGCCCCTATAATCTTGTGCACAGTATGGTCCAAACATTTAGGTTACCGAAGGTAACCCACGTGGCAGTACAACTCTCCCTGCTATGGATTTGTCGAGCAGTCTATTCAGTATTTTTCCGATGAAATATAGTTCTCCCATGAGAACGCAACCACCACCCGGGTAAACCCTAAATCCAACTACTAGAACCAGATATGCTCAGGACAACAGTTAGCCAATGGGCTGCAGCGAGAGTGACCCTCCATAATGACAAATGATTTATGTATACTCCGCTCTAGAATTGTGAGACATATCTGAGCCCCAGTATCTCTGTCTAGAGGTTATTTGAGATAACACACCCATCCTTAGGGCCTCACAAAATGGCTACATTGTGAATATTTGACCAGCAGATGTCTAATCACTGTCTAATCCGTGCTGAGAGCTGTGTGTCTCCAGTGCTGGTCAACCAATGTACAGTATAAGAACATTGCGCTGAAAGCTTATAGGCCATGTAGAAAAGGCCTACATCAACTCTTGGTTGCATTAAAAAAGCCCAATTGCATATAAAATTGAACACACATGCTGTAGGAAACCCCTAATAGAGTATAATTGGGCATGTACAATCTCATACCTATACCTTTCGGGCCTTTCCTGGTTGGTAGTCAACCAATAAATGAGTCCATAATCTCTGTAACTTCAGCATTTTAGTCTGGGGGCTCTACAGTATGCCATTGCAAAGGAGAGGTGTCACCTAAAGTCGACGTGTCTTGTGTGTGCTGCCAGAAAATGTCCCCTTTAGCACTAGCTGGTAATAGCTAACAGATTCAGTTCCACTGCTAAGGGTGAGATGAGAAGTAGACATGTTGTTGACCTTGGCAAGAGGAGAAAAACATGAAGTCACACTGCCATTAATATCTATATTTAATATACAGACAGAAGCACTGCCCTGACCCTTTGAACACTATATCCACTTTGGCCGTACTAGTGAATAGCAACATACTTATGTCATAATCATATGTGATATGTAGTTACAGTAGTAGTTACAAATTAAAAGGTTTTCAGCATGACTCTCTTTGCTACGTTACTTAATTTACTTCAAAAACAGATTTCTTTTTATTTATACAACACAATTATTACAGTTTTAATATATTGGAATATGTATGGGAATATTTAAATATTTCACACAGTTGTGGCTAGAATCGTTATTGAAGTACTCCCGGTAGGCTATAAGTTTATTTAAAGAAATATCGTTACATTTCTCGGGAACGTTTTTTAGAATGGTTAGGTAGCAAACAAAGCTTAATTGGATTTTCCTTTTCGTTTTACACCAAAATGTAGTCCCAACCGTGTTTTTTTTATTCAGCCCTTTAGTCATTAGTCTTTTTAGAATGAAGTTTACTGTATTATTAGTAGCCTAGTTTTATTACTCTTATTATACTGATATATATATATTTGTATATTATTGCTTTTGTTGTTTGAAGCGACCTATTATCCCTTTATTATTCCCTATAGTTTTAAATGAAACATACATTTAATTTAGTTGGGTATTATCCTATTGTTTCCGTTAGTGTTTGAGCATTTTAACCTTAAAAAAACACGTTTGACGAATCGTTTTTTTGTCTCGTTTGAAGTGGTACTGCGTTTTACCCTAACTCATGATGAATGTGAGGGAAACGTGTTTCATATGGAGGTGGTTGCACCTCAAACGAAGGTTAGACTAAGAAAAAGGTGTAACGTTGCACATGCCTCGGAAATCAGATATTACCCCCTACTAGCATAAATAAATTCTGGAATAAAACTGTCTTGATTTCTGGCTGTATAGGCTATAATGGTTGCAATTCGCCTTCAAAGACTTGATAAAGTTACTCTGAACACAATTCATTGAGCAGAACCTTTTGAAGTTGACAGAAAGCGACAATAGTCAAAGTACGAGCCAATCACTGTTGTTTATTTTATTTAACAAAAGTCTCAGCGAAATTCATATTCATTCGTCATTCGAAGTCCAAAGAAAATTATTTCGTTGCCAAAAAAATATTTCTGACCCAATGAATGACAATACTGGACATAAACGATGCATTAGCCTAAACGTGACATTCACCAATCAAAAGTAACTTATGTGTATGTAACCAACAATCTTCTGCAAAGAAGATTTCGTGGGTGGGGGGTCTCTTGCCTTAAATCATGAATTGCTGTATTATCTTTTAGATGGAGGTTAATTACTGTGACATTAAACTGGTGATAAACCCAAAGCTCAGGTCTACAAAACAAAAACAGATTAATGTCCACTCTGATGTTGTCATGAGTCAATGACAAAATACACGACGGTTGTTGATGGAACGGCAAATATCCTTTATGAACCTGAATCAAAACGTACTGTTAAAATTGATATGAGGGGATTTCTCTCTCTCTCTCTACACCTCCCTCCCAACACCTCCCTCCCTATCTCCTTCTCTCCTTCTTACCTGACATATTATCATTATGTTGATATTTTATTTCCCATGGCGTTACATCAGAGCATGCAGTATGAGTCACCAGTGTTTAGTGACGCCCTCTCCTTTTGGATGCATCAGCAGACTAATCGGACACATTGCAGACCACAGTCCATCACGATAGAAATGTTAAAGAGCCCACATGACTTTATTACACTGGAAGCCTATCAGTACTTATATTAGTAAGTTATCATTACTGCTAACTATTATCCAATACAGCAATCACTATTAACATTGTGATACATAATAATAATAATAATAATAATAATAATAGGCTAATAATAATAATGATGATGATAATGATAATGATAATAATAATAATGATGATGATGATGATGTAGTGTTCTAATCTAATGTTAGGCTACTTTTACCCTTAAAGCCAATAATGATAACTTTCTCCCTCTATAATAGGTTATTCCACAACACTGTAGAATAGGCCTATATAGGCAATGTCGAAAAACTCTGAACGTCAGAAAGAAGAAGCATTGCAAATCCTGTCCTTTTTTAACATGCAGATGTGTAGGCCTACATCATCGAAACGCATTTCAACTTGAAATGTTCAAGTACAAAAAAAAAACATGTCATACTAATCCCGATAGAACGAACGTTTATTCATTCGTTCCTGTATGCAGATGGCCCGTCGGTAATCTTTCAAAACAGCACAAAAATAAACCACCATGCCAGCCAGCGCTCGAGGACCGGGAGATTTGATATGAGATGAAATATCTCGCTGATGATGTAAAAGGACCCTTTCGCTTGAGTTATGGCCCGGATTTGGCGAGGCTGAGAGGGATGCATGCTGCTCTCTCTCCCCCGCCCTGCAGGAAGCATCATCAGCACTGATATATTGCCTAGTTCTACATTACCTTTAGAAAACAAAGGATCATCCAAACCATCGCTTTTGGTACAGAGGAAAATGTCCTTTGAATACTAAGTACACCCTGTTCCACTATTCACTATGATATTTACCAACTTTAGGATAATCCAACTCCAATATTCTCACACGTTCTCAATAGGAATATAGTCTAACTCTAAAATGAAACATAGTTTATTACTGTGATACCACACTTTAAATACGCAATGCGATATAATCCCCCATGCACTCTCTCATTTACCGAAAGGCCTATTCCGGTATCTCGCCACACGACTAATTTAGACCAAAGATGATAAGAGCACAAAGCGTTATAATTCGGCCGGGCTCCTCCTCCTTCTAGCCATGCGTTCTAATTAATGGGACACCCACTCGCAAAAGCCCTGCACTGGACTGCAACATAGTCAAAGAGGGAAAGGGAGAGGGCGAAAGTGCCACTGGAGATAATTGATTACCTCCCAATCAATAATAACTTGTTAGTAATAGTCAGTTCCTGCGACTCTTTGGACCTCGCCATTTTCAGGGAGGCACCGCTCTCCTTCGGATTGTCTCGCGTCTGGGAACGATACTTACAAGACATCCTGGTTTGGAATAACGGATTTTGTTGGGTCTTTCTTTTGCCAGAAAGTTTGCAGCAATGACGTCCGTTTTGTGACTGTAATGTGACTGTTTTTCGATAGGCTTATTACTATTTTATACCTCTTTATTATTGTGGTTGTTATAGTATTCTAAAACGTTTCAAAGTTATAGCTGCTTAACGAGCGCAAATAATGACATCCAAACAAGTCGCCAAATGTGATGCGGTAGAAAACCGTCGGCGAAGTCCACTGGACCACCTTCCTCCGCCTGCGAACTCAAACAAGCCCCTCACTCCGTTTAGTATTGAAGACATTCTCAACAAACCCTCTGTGAAACGAAGTTACACCATTTGTGGGACAGCACACCTGATATCATCGGCTGAGAAGCACCGTTCGTCCAGCAACTCTCTGTCCAATCGGGCACTTCTCACTCAAACCTCTCCACTCTGCGCCCTGGAAGAACTAGCCAGCAAAACCTTCAAAGGACTTGAAGTTAGCGTTCTACAAGCAGCTGAAGGTAATTAAAACTATTTTTATGGCCTTCAATCATCACATATTTTTTTGTTTTTATTATAGGGCTGAATTGAAACCCTCATTGCGCTGAGAGACATTAAAATACAATTCCTTACAATTCCACGAACATTATTTCTTATTCGATGGTTGAAATGAAATAATGGAGAAATAAAACAAGGTTATTGGAAAAAAATAAGGTTGGAAATTAGGTTGCTAAACAAAAACATTATTTTTCCTCCAACATTATCTTTGCATATAGGCCTATATGCACTGTGCGTATTTGAAAGGTGAAGTAAAGATCTTGCTGTGCTGGAATTTAGTCTTTGTGCTATTTATGATTGATATGAGTGCATTACACAATAAAATAGAATACTATTCTGTTAGAAACCAAATAAGATTGTGGGTTAAAATGTTTCTCATATATAGGCTATAGTATATGTATTCTATGCTATTTTCAAACGCATAGTGCAACGCCCTTGGTGAAAAACATTGCAATGGTATATCATGAAAATGCCACTAAACTATCACTGACTGGTTCTTTATCCCCATTCAAACAGGGAGAGATGGAATGACACTGTTTGGGTCAAGAAACACTCCGAAGAAGCGACGGAAGTCCAGAACGGCGTTCACCAATCACCAAATCTACGAATTAGAGAAAAGGTTCCTGTATCAGAAATATTTGTCTCCCGCCGACCGAGACCAAATAGCCCAACAATTGGGTCTAACGAATGCCCAAGTCATCACATGGTTTCAGAACCGGAGAGCCAAGCTAAAGCGAGATCTCGAGGAGATGAAAGCGGACGTGGAGTCGGCTAAAGCGGTTGGTAATGTGTCTTTGGAGAAACTCGCCAAGCTCGCGGACCTCGAGAAATGCGCCAATGGAACGCTTGGTCGCCCGCCACCGTCCCCGGTGAAAAGTGTCCAACAAGAGCACGAGCTAGCTCACAAGCTGCGGATGTCCCCCCTGTCGCCATTTTCAGACCACACAACAAGTAAAGAATGCTCAGAGGACGAAGACGTTGAAATTGACGTGGATGACTGATCACGCAGTGGTTTAAAAGACTAAAGACGACAAAAAGCAGCCACAATCCTTACCACGATTGTAACTTTTTCTGCTCAAATTGTTATCATCT
The DNA here is from genome assembly GCF_963989245.1 of Nansenia antarctica. NCBI lineage: Eukaryota > Metazoa > Chordata > Actinopteri > Argentiniformes > Microstomatidae > Nansenia > Nansenia antarctica. The sequence continues at coordinate 14,506,832 of NC_137675.1, forward strand.
CCGAACATTTATTAATCTGTAATGACTTTTGTATTGGCACAGATATTCACAGTTAGCATGAACAGTACAAGAAATATGCAGTGATATATTCAATTGTATTCATCAGCAGACAATTTTCTCTGTCGTCAAATTTCAACGAAAGCAATAGGTTAAACATATGCTGAGAACTAAGAAAACATTATTATTATTTTCGCTACATTGTACGCACCCATGCAGGCACGCGCTCTCTCCCTCTCTCACACACACACACACACACACACACGCACGCACGCACGCACGCACGCACACACACACACACACACACACACACACACACACACACACACACACACACACACACACACACACACACACACACACACACACACACACACACACACACACACAAACACACACACACACACACACACACACACACACACACACACACACACACACACACACACACACACACTCCTTCCTTTATCTCTCTCTTTCACTTTCTCTCTCTCTCTTTCTCGCTCTCACACGCACACTTGCACACACAGATGCATCCATCCTCGTTCATCTATCAGTAACTTGTTATATGTTTAAAGTGAGTCAATTATACAATATTTTCGATAGCTTTTGCATGTTTAAATGCATGTTTTGATTTATGATCATATCTATTTATTTTTCTTTTAAATTATATCGCTTGTTTATTTTGAGTCATACCTTGCCATTGCCCACATGCTACATGAATCCCACAAACCTGTGTTCATTTGTATTCAGCGTATAGATATAGTCACATCCACAGAAATACATCATAAACCTTATGCTGCATTGCATGATACGAAAGGCAAATTCCAAGGATCAAAACAGAAGTTACGCGTTTTATAAAGGAATGTTCAAACAATGGTGAAAAAAACAACAGTATTCTTTCCTGTAGAAATAGATTAATTGTTTGGATACAATAGAGTACGGTTTAATAGATTTGTTATTGTTTTGTACACCTGTAAGTGCCTTTCTAAAATCAGGACAGTATTTGAAAACCAATGCACATTCTGTAATGTATATAATATCGGAATAAAATGACTTTTCTCAACATTTCTTCCATGTTCTTATATATTAGTAATTATTACAATTATTTTCCTAAATGGGAGGTATTTTATATGGAATGGATTTGTAGTAGTTTCGCCATTGGGACGAGACTGACATTCTTTCCAAAAAATATTTAATTCAAACCCTCTGCCTATTTAGCAATCAACTCCCCTTATAATATTCTAATATGTTTTTGTTCCATTGTATCCACTTGTGAAGATACTCATTTTGTGGCTCAGCATCACACACTCTTTCAAATTCTAAAAGCGTATCCTGCCTTCTTGACCCGGCAACGTGTTTCCCCATTCGGGGCGAAATTTATGTGAGAATCACAAATCTGGTCCTGGGAGAAAAGAAGGCGAGGATGCCACAAAAACACAAAGTTTTGGGCCAGTTTCTCTCGGGCTTTATAGGCCTTTTTTGTTCTTCGGGACGAGGCCATAATTTTGAGCGTAAAGCATGAAAACTGGGGACAAATGACCAGCGTTCCCCGATGTGACAAGTCACAATAGAGCGCGCCCGGCCTCCCGCGGGCAGCCATACTGAGACAAGTGTGTCCCACCGCACAAAAAGGACACAAACGTTTGGAGGCCATATGGTTTTTGAATTTTCCTCACAATTTCAGACAATTTGATGGATTGAGTTAACCCTCCTTTTAAACTGTTTAACTCCGCGTGAACAAAGGCCATAATGCATACATAGGCCTTCGCTTCACGAGGGCATCTGCGGCTATTAATGTCTACCCCTTTTCTTTGCCTTTTTAGCCTGGCATTTTGAACAAGTCAATGAATTACAATGAAACTGGCTCTTTTTTGTGAGGCACTTGTCTTTCTTCCCTTTTTAGGCTTGAAATAATATGTTTGACTTTTGTCCAAGAACGCTTTCTAAACAAGAAATGCCGCACATTTTGTTGAAAGTGTTTTTGATGTTAAGTAGGGGAGTCATAAAGAGTTTAGACTGTGACATTTATGCCAGAGTCTGGTTAAGGGGAGTCTTTTGTTTGTTTTCTTCTCATCTCTTTTTTCTTCTCTCTCTCTTTATTTCTTTTGTCTTTGCGGAGTTTAATGAAGCTGAAACATGGTGATGTGAGAAAGACTATCCAAGTGCCAAAAAAAGGCGTCTGTAAAGCAGGGTAGCACCCTCGTTTAGCCCTCAGTCTTTTTAAAGACAGAATTGATGCTAAGTAGGGGCTTTCTTATGAAGAGGTTTTGGAACAGAATGGGTTTATTCAACTTTTGTTCTATGCTTCTGTGCAATGCGATTTAATTTCCCTCTCAACTAGTTTCGAAACTATTTATTAAATACAACTATAATAGCAACATCATCATATTAGGCCTATAATAATAATAATAATAACAACAACAACAACAACAACAACAACAACAGCAATAACAATAATAATAATAATAATAATAATAATAATAACAACTACAACAACAATAAAAAGTACATCACCCCCCCAACACACACTCTTATAATAATACGTTTGCACGCACATCACGCAAGTGGTACAGATCTGAGTTTTGGAGTGGACACTCCAGACTCAAAATTAAAAACAATACCCCCCAAACCAAAAACGATATTAATAATTCGTAACATTATATAGTTACACTGTAATTACATTGGATACGATGCATGTTGTTTGGAGACAGTTATTAAACTCTGTAAGCGCAGGCCATGAGGGAAAACTATATCAACAATTTAGTAAAAGTGCGGAATTAATCTGAATTAAGTCGATGCTCAGTGACTCCATTTGGCAAGACATTGCAAAGCTATTTCAATGCTTTGATAAGGTGGGCGACCACCACGTGCAATTATATTACCATGGCAATGGTTGGTTTACAAAAATAACTGGATAAAGGTGTACATTTTCACCAAAACACAAACAAGGGGGCGAGCGCGTTTGTGCTCCTTGAGTGTTTGTGTGCGCACGCGCGCGCGCTCTCTCGCAAACCCCTAGTGCTTTGAAAGCTGCTCGATTTCTGCCCCCTATATCACTCATTCCTCTGGCTATGGGGCTGAAGCCTATTCTGAATAAACCATATTTATGATCGGGGAGAGTGTTAAGGCAGGCTAAGTTTATGGATTTCACTTGCTTATTTTATGAGGGGTTGTCAGGCGCCCCGACGGTAATACTACAATCTGAGGGACCACTTCGTGGTAATTAATCCGGAGGTCTTAAGTGTATTTCAGTTCAAGATGGAAAAAATCACTAATTCAATCGTCCGGAAAATTGAAGTTTGATGCATGAGTCCCTGCTGAAACAATGGGGCCACCCCACTCTCTTTTCATCTCCCTTTCCTCCCTTTCTGCGCTCCCCTCATCTATCTGTCTATTTCTTATTTCTCATTTGTTAAAACGCGTCGTGAGAGCATTCTCAAGAGCAGAACTTAAATAAATAGTCAACACTGAGCCTATTGTAGCCTATAGGCACAATGATGAGTCAGGTTTGCAAAGTTTTCAATTTGACCAAAACATTTTTCAAAGTTGATGTTAACTAATTTTCCACTATATCTTGTATTACAAATGCTTCATTTATAGCATTTCAAATAGCCAACCCTTGTCACTATACGTCCTAATAACAAGGCATATTCAACATGCAAACTCAAATACATCTAATTGTATGTCTATGTTTATTCTATTATATAGCCTACTCTACTATACGTTTTGAGATTAGTAAAACAATTCTTCCCCAATGAATGTGGAGAAATAAAATATGAGAAAATATGGGAAGAGATGTTTTCTAACTCGTGTAAAAACGTGCACATCTTTGAAAAGTCAAGGTATTTTGTCATTTTTACACGCCTGGAGTTAAATCAGTGTATGTCACTAAATAGAGGGGGAATTCTAAAGTTTTAATCATAACGTCCCTGACTTCCTGTAGAGCCAGTTAATACTTCAAACTTCAATTTTACGGGCGATTGAACTAAGCATGTTCCTGACAGAATTGATGTATGTATTAATTTCCTTTAACTGTTGATTAATTAGCCCGTGCTGAAGGCTCAAATGGAACTGTTTGCTTCAAATTTGCATATTAATCAAATTCTAGTTGATCATTCACATGAGGCATGTGATTTAGGGGACCATAGCTTTGGGAAAAAAAAATAATATATATATATATACCGACCCCGGAAATATTTTCTCTCTTCTACCGCTGAGTTGCCCATCTACTGTATTAAAATCAAAGACGCAGAACGAGTTAGCCTAGCTATTTGGAGCAAACAGAAATTGCCTGTCCAGCTTTATGACGCCACCACGCTGAGGAGGCAGATCTTAATGATGTGGCCTGTCAAAATGTCACCGATTTAAACGGGGAGCTTTACCACTACACAGCACCTAATTCATTCTCTCTCCCTCTCACTCTCCCCCCCTCTCTCTTTACAGTATATATCACAGTATAGCTTGGGAGTGTGTGCACGTGTGTGTGTGTGTGTGTGTTTGTGTGTGTGTGAATGTGTATGTGTATATGTGCGTGTGCGCGCGCGTATATGTGCGTGTGCGCGCGCGTGTGCGTGTGTGTGTGTGTGTCTTGAGGCTGTTGCATTTTGAGATTCCAATTTGTGAATAGTGCAGAATTAATGTAACTGTACATTTGTTATTATGTCTGCTGATAGCATTATTTATTCGCTTCCAAAAGTTACACATTTTCAAAGGCTGCCATCTTCTGGCAAAATAGGCTATACGCTCATCCGCACGTTCTTCACAACCTGTGTTTAGAGAGGGTGTTTGGGGTCTCTCTCCAAATAGGTTCCAACTGCCACCTTGTGGTTGATTTCCGACAAGCATATAGTAGGAACATACAGTTAACTCCATATATATTTGGACTCTGACAGAATATTTTTTGTTATTTTAGCTGTTTACCAAAATATATTGAAGTTCCAGGTATAATGAATATGGGCTTAACGTGGAGACTCTCAGCTTTAATTTGAGGGTATTCATATCCAAATTGGAGGAATTTCTGAATTACAGCTCTTTAATATGTAGTCACATCTTTTTCAAGGGATCAAAAGTAATTGGACAATTGACACAAAAGCTGTTTCAATGACATGTGTGGGATATTCCTTTGGCATATGATTATCTAAGTCAACCATAAAGAGAATACTTCATGAGAGCAAATACAGAGGGTAGGCCTACACCATAAGGTGCAAACCATTCATAAACCTCAAGAATAGAAAGGCCAGATTAGACTTTGCCAAAAAAACATCTAAAAAAGCCAGCCCAGTTCTGGAACAGTATTTTTTGGACAGATGAAACAAAGATAATGTATGTATAATGTAGTAATAGCTGCAAGGAAGGAAAGGATGCAAGGACATTCATGACATAAAAATTATCGTTTTAACCATACCGGTACTTTGAAGCTATAAAGTGTTTGTTCACAATGGAGTAGAACAAGCAAACATTTTGGGTTCTGATGAGGTAAGACAATTGAACTACACAGTAAATTTGAAAGTGTTAAATCAACACTTTAAGTGTTACATTTTACACTGACAGCGAGTACATATGGTCCCACCCTACACAGTGTAAAAAGTACACTGATCAAAGTGTTAAATTTCTAGTGTTGATTTAACACCAAATAGTGCTAAAAATTAACACTGCACTACACTGTCCGGTGTTGATCACATTTAACACTAAGGGGTAATCAACACTTTAGAGTGTTATATTGACACTCACTAGTGCTGATCTGAGGTGACTTACTAGTGTAAAAATGGGTTTGAACTCTGTCCAGTGTTAATGTAATTACTCACTAGTGCTGATCTGGGGTGACTCTTATTAGTGTAAACATGTGTTTTAACTCTGTCCAGTGTTGTAAATTACAATGTAATTACTATCTCCCTTGTAAATGGAAATCAAAGCACTTGGAATTCACAATACATTCAAGAAAAATGTTTAAAACATTAAAATATGTTTTAAATATGTTCTTACATTTTTTATTTAAGAACAAACAATTCAAACATAACATTTGACCTCTAGGCCTATACAAATCGCACAGACCAATTTAAAAGTAAATAAAATAACAATTTTGGTTTCTATGGACAGACCAAAAAAAAAAAAAAAAGAAAGAATTTGTCCATAGTAGACCTACAGCTTTTAGCCAGGGCTGAAACTCAGGATGTCCACCTTTTACTTAAACCAGGGGTGCAAACTGGTGATGGCCCAAAAAGGTGACATTTTTTTTGCCTGAAAACAAAGAAAATTATTAATGCGCGGCTAACCTTGCAGGGGGGGGGGGATAGCACTAGTACTAATGGTGCTAAATGGATATCGCTAGCACTAACGGTGGTCTAACAATGATGCATGTGTAAGTAGCGGCAGCCCTGACCTTAACACCTGCAGAATTACTTTGAAAACAGTTTACTGTGACTGTGTTCTCCACGCTGTCTGGAATTGTACCTAGCTGCCTGAAGCTAAAAGTTATTTCAACAGCAGCAGAATTTAGCAGAATAGTTAGCTCGCGCATCATGTGACTTGGATGAGACTTAGACCGACCGACCACCCCCCCCCCACCGGCCTCCTCCTCCTCCTCCTCCTCCTCCTCCTCATCAAGAGATGACAATAACTTCTACCTACCCATGGTTGTCTAGTGCTATCCTTCTACCCCAGGGCCATTCAGGCCCTGAACACAGCAAAGACCTAGGTTCTGGGCCCTGGACAGTCTGGACGGATTGATGGTAGCTGCTGGAGTGTTTTATTTGTATAGTATAGTATAGTGGATAGTGTACATAGCCTTTATTTATGTAAACCAACTCCTTTCCCTTCTTGTTTTTTAGTTTTTTTTTCCTAGCACCAGGGGAGCCCCCCCTCCCAAATTTCGTTGTTTGGTACCTGTACTATATCAATGACAATAAAGACCATTCATTCATTCATTCATTCATTATCTTGCAGCATTGGATAGCACTCAATCAACCTTTTGGCCATGGCAGACACCTCATCACGAGAGGGATACTTCATGTCTCCCCTGTCCTGCATTTCATTAGCCCTCAGGATCGAAATCATGCTTGTCATGGTGTTTCTGACCAAGCGGCACCTGAGATCTTTGGACATGGTGCACTCGTGTGCTCTGCCGCAACACTCCAGCTCAGAATGGTACTTGCGGACTTGGTTCAGCTCTGAATCTGTGTAAATAACATAGTCTGGGCTAATTATCTTCATGATCTTTTTAGGAGACACACGTTTTGATGTTGACGTCTGGGGTAGGCTCGTGTGGTCCCCTGTGGCCACTTCAGAAGTTAAGATCTCCTGCACAAAAATAATATGTAATATTAATAACAACAAAAACTACCTCATAGGGGGTCACGTGACGATGGCTGACTGAAAGACGTGTTTTCGCCGAGCTCCCGCTCTCACGCATTTATACTTACATTATTAGCAATTTTATGCACGTATCTCAACTTATTTTTTACTAATACAGTGTTGTGTTAACTGTCGACAAGAAAGAAGTGTCCATCTCTGACAAACTATGTCGAAACAAACGGAAATTCAGCCAAAGAAATGTGCGCAGGCAGCTAGCCATACCCAGGTTGCTAGCCAAACAGCAGACATTCAGTGGCGTGCAGTCAGGTGAGGCAGGGTAGGCAGTGCCTCACCCAGGCATTTAAGAAAGAAAAAGAATATCAGTCTTTTTAAAATATTTTTTTATCTCAAAAAAAAATATATTTCTTATTTATTTTACTAATTATTCTTAACTTTAATGTGTTAAAATGTTGTTAAAATAAAAATAAATTATGTAAAATGTGTTGTTTTAAAAATAGAATGCATGCCCTGGCACCAGGAGAGTTTGCTCCCAAAGCTAGCTGATTGCTGGCGAGAGGCTGAGGCAGACTGTGCTTGTGCCTCTGTGCTATGCGAAGTGATAGACCAACGGTTTCGTAGGTTTGCGCATGCGTAGTCTGTTCTCACATTGTCTTCATTGATGGACGTTGAGGCACCGTGCCACGCTGCCTCTGACAGCATGATTGACAGTTTGCGTTTGGCTTGTTTGGCTTGCCGTAGCGGCATTCCTCTGCTGTTTGCGCCACGGTTCTACATTTCCCCAGCTAACTTGCGATCGGCATCATGGATATCCAACAGTTAAAAAGATTTTCAACCTTCAGTTTTGAGCAAAAAGTAAATGTGATTGAAAATGGGAGGGCAACACCTGACCTATCTCAATTAACCCAAAGGAAGGGACAGAAGATTGTACGAACATTTCAAACGGAATGGTACAAAAAAAAGGACTGGCTGTGTGGATGTAGCCAGGCTAACAAGCTATTCTGCTTCCCTTGCCTATTGTTCTCGTCTAGCGACAGCGTGTGGGTGAAAGGGGGCTACTGTGACCTGAACAATTTTCCAAGAGCTTTAGAGAAGCATGAAAAATCCATAGCCCACATCCACTCTCAGATGGCCTTGAAAACCTTTGGCAAAAGTCGCATAGACATGGCCCTGGATGAGCAGCACCGGCTGCATGTTACTGCACACAACGCAAAGGTAAAGGAGAACAGGGAAATCTTGAAAAGCCTAATTGATGCAACATGCTACCTTGCTAAACAAGAATTAGCATTTCGGGGGAACGACGAGAGCAGTAGCTCCATCAATCGTGGGAATTATGTCGAACTTTTACATTTGATGGCAGGAAAGGATGAGAAATTAGCTGCACATTTAAAATCATCAACTGTGTTTATGGGTACATCGAATAGGATTCAGAATGACATTATTGAAGCAATCGGTGATGTCGTAAGGTTTCATATAAAAAATGACATAAAGGCTGCATCATTTGTTGCACTCGAAGTGGATGAAACCACGGATATCACAAACAAAGCCCAAATATCTGTGATTTTTCGATATGTCAACAGCGACAGTGAAGTAAAAGAAGCCTTTTTGGGATTTGATGACGTGAGCAATGACAGGCGGGCACAGGCAATATCAGAATATGTATTGGCTGTATTACATAAATATGAGTGCATTGAAAAGTTAGTCGCCCAAACCTATGATGGAGCTGCAGTGATGGCCTCTGAGCTCAACGGAGTACAGGCAAAAATAAAAGAAAAAGTGCCAGAAGCTACCTTTACGCATTGCTATGCACATAAATTAAACCTAGTCCTTTCACAATCAGCAAAATACATTCCAGAGTGTAAAGTGTTTTTCAAAACTGTTGAAGGGCTCGCATCATTTTTCAGCAAGTCTACCAAACGCACACATCTACTGGATGAAATTGTGAAATCCCGCATCCCTAGGGCATCGTCTGTTAGGTGGAACTCAAACTCCAGGTTGGTACAGACTATCCTCCAACACGTACCAGATCTCCGCCAAGTCTTCCGGACAATGATGGAGAACACTGATGAATGGGACGGCGAGTCTCTCGCTATGGCCTCTGGATTTCATCTGTGGCTTTCAAAAGCATCCACCTATTTTCTCTTGAATGTTTATGGTGACATATTCAACGTGACAGACGTAGGATATTGGCCGGAGACACCATGTGTGCGTTGAACAATCAGCGCGAACAGTTTGATAGTTTATATGATCGTTTTGAACAGAAATGCAATGAACTGAATCTTTCGGAAGACAATTCTCGCCACAGCAGATCCCCCAGGAGAGATGAGAGGAGGAGACTGTTTTACAGTGTTCTTGACAACATCACTGTACAAATGAAGGCCCGGTTTCACAATATGAATGAGCTTGCTTTCCTTGGCCTCGTTGACAGCAAGAAATTTGCGGAGATGTCAGTTAATTTTGACTGTGACAAATTGGAAAGTCTGTCCAAATACGCAAAATACTTTGATCTAGTTAGATTAAAATCTGATTTGGTGGGATTATACTGTTCACAATGGTCCAGGGAATGTCACCTGTACAACTGCTTACATTTTTGAGGGACAATGACCTGCAGGAGACAGTACCTCAGGCCACAAAGCTATTGAAGCTGGTCTTAACTATACCTGCTACAACCGCTTCTGTGGAGAGGACCTTTTCAGCATTAAAACGCATCAAGACCTACAGCCGAAATAGGATGGAACAGGACAGGCTTTCATCTTTGGCTCTGATTTCCATTGAAAAGGAGAGACTCATGAAACTAATGAATGCACCAGACAAGGAGGACTTCTATAACAAAGTGATCAGCATCTTCGTCCAGAAGGATAGACGGATGGACTTCATTTACAAATAAAGTAAGTGCCCCCCTCCCATTGGCTTTGTGCATGTTATAATGTGATGGTGGTTGTGGTGCGCTGACACCAAACTCATTCCCGGACAGCGCTGCCTGTCTTCTCGCTCTCTCTCTCTCTCGTCGTCTGTCTAGTTCAGACGACCGAATAGCCTATAGTAGTAGTATAGTATATAGTATATATAGTATAGTAGTATAATAGCCTATAGTAGTAGGCCTACTTCTTGAAGAAGTGAGTTTTGAGCCTGCGTTAAAAGATATAAGGGCTATTTGATTGTCTTTATAGTATGCGCTATGCCATTTGAAGTCTGGCTGCTGCGTTACTCGCATGATTTTTTTGAATAGCTCACTGCCTACCCAGCCAATGACCTCACTGCACGTTACTGCAGACATTAACTCTCCGTTGAAAAACTACGAACCTCCGCTAGCTACAGACACCAAAGCATTGATTCGCGAGCTAACTCAAAACTTCAGTGACATTGTGGAAGAAAAGCTATCTAAGATCTCAGGAGTTCTGGACAGAATTTCCACAACCATAGAAGCTCAGTCCACACGCATTACCGAGGCAGAACAACGAGTGTCGGACGTGGAAGACACAGTGAGCGGTTTACAAGCAAGACTCGCCGAAGCAGAAAAGAAAATTAAGGTGATGACAGATGGCATGGATGATATGGAGAACCGGAGCAGACGCGACAATATTCGTGTCCTCAATCTGAAAGAGGGCTCGGAGGGAAAACTTCCTATACAATTCTTTGAATCCTGGCTGCCCACTGTGCTTGGAATAGGAACGAGCCCTGGCACTAAAAGCCGTAATAAAATCGACCGAGCCCACCGCAGCTTGGGACCGCGGGGCACACAACCTCGCCCGGTGATCATCAAACTCCACAACTCAAGAGACAAGCCGAGGATAATGGCAGCACTGAGGACGAAGCCTAACCTGGAATACGAAGGACAGCGGATCCTCATTCGCTTCATTCTTCATTCTCACTTCATTTTCGCTCTTTACTGCGCTCCACCAACAGATTCATGTAGCAGTTTATGACCTGGAGGAGACAATGGCTGAAAATTAGAAAACAATAAACATCTCTACGTTATTACTTATTTTTCCCCCTTCTTTCCAGTAAAAAAATACCGAATGTGCTTTATTTTGCGATATTCGGCCGAATACATTCGGTGGCCGAATGTTCGGTGCATCCCTAGTGTTCACACATTCAAGCCTCTCTTTTTAATTGTTGTCTGTGAGCGGATAGTTCCTATTATATAAATTCTCATCTAGGTCTGTCTCAAACTATGCCGTGTTGGGTCCTTGAATTTGAGGGAATTGAGTCTTGAAAGTCCTTGAAAGGTGCTTGAATGTGATGTTTCAGAAGGTGTGGGAACCCTGTTATTATTATTATTATTATGATGATCCTCTGCCGTCCCTCCCAGGTCCAGATGCCCATGGACGTGTTCCTGACCCATGACTGGCCGCGGGGCATCTACCACTACGGCAGCACGGGGGAGCTGCTGCGGAAGAAGAAGTTCCTGCGCCAGGATATAAAATACCAGGAGCGGAATATCTATTTCTTCCCTGATCTGACAAAAGCAGGCAAGGAGAAGCGAGATGAATTCAAGGACATTAAACAGACCCTCTTTGAAAAAAGAATCAAGTTCTCCCTTCTGTACCCAGCCCGCCTCCGAGTTGACTATGATACTGGGAGAAAATACTTTGACACTTCAGCGAGCGCTCAAACTGACTTCAACCAGAGGTACCCGAACGAGGAGGGTCTTGGTTGAGCTCTGATAGCCTGCATTGACTGAGCTGTGACAACAAGGTAACAAATGTACATTTGAATGAGTGGACACAACGGACCAAGATAGCCTACTTCAGGGGTGGGGAACCATTTTTCAAACTTTCCCTCCCTTTATACTTACGACATAGATAGTATATTGTTTGTAAACAAAAGGTAGAAGTATTAATGCTAACTAGTTTCTGGCTGATATGAAACCCTAAGGGCTTAAATAATTGTAAACTTTCTCAACTTGGCTTTTTGGTAAAGCTATTGTGTACAACAGATTGGTTTGTACAGAACTGCAGCATTTAAAACAATGTTTCAACCAAAAATTGGTGCTAAAGTTTCTGTGGATTTGGCTAAATGTGGCTAACTAGTCCAATCTTTGGCCAATGACCAATTACTGTTATGTTTTTTTACGGCAATCTGTCACTATATGTGGTGCATGATGATAACAACTCACCGCATCGCTGAGCCAGTTAATTAGATGTCCACTGCTATAATGTAGCCTACTGGAGATTGGATGCGTTTATTTTATTTTTTCCTTGAGAGAGCATTTCCACATAAGACTTAAAGGTCTCAATGCTGACTATACATGACTGTGCTCGTTCTCTATCAGCAATACTTATCCACAAACACCTTACGTTTACACTTGATAAAGTTATCCAAGATACAGAGGGAAGGTTTGTTGTTATCACTGGGTTTCTATATGGGGAACATGTCCTTATAGGTAGTGTTTATGCCCCAAATACATTTGATAGCTCATTTTACTCTAAATTACTGTCTGATATTTCTTCCATTAGCCCACCTTATGTAATACTTGGAGGAGATTTTAATTGTGGTCTGGCTCCAGAAACGGATCATAGCCCGCCTAAAACCCTACCTCCTTCCAAAACGGCTCAAATTACAAACGAGTTATGCTCAGACCTTGGCCTACTGGATGTATGGAGAATCGTGAATCCCCAAGAGAAGGACTTTACATTTTTCTCTCACCCTCATCATTCTTTCTCGAGAATTGATTATATTTTTGTATCACGATTAATTTTAGACAGAACCAAGGCCTGTTCTATCAACACATGCGCTATTTCAGACCATTCCTCAGTTACTATTGAATTCCTACCACCCTACTATGACCCCCTATCTAGACACTGGCGTTTGAACCCGTCCCTTCTTAGCAATCCCACATTTTTTACATACTTAGAAACACAGTGGGAACTCTTTATTTCCACGAATGACACACCTGATATTTCTGCTTCTACACTATGGGAAACGGGTAAGGCATTCTTGAGGGGGGCCATAATATCCTATACAGCAGCATTAAAAAAAAGCATCAATGGCAAGTCAACTGGAGCTTGAGCAACAGATTAAAACCCTGGATAGAGTTTAAAACCTCCTCCTCCACAGCTGTGTTAAAAAAGCTAGAGGCGGCTCGATCCGCCCTAGACCAATTGCTAACTCAAAAAGCAGAATCGGCAATGTTTTTCGCCAGGCATAGATTATTTGAATCTGGTAACAAACCCGGCAGGCTCCTTGCTCGACTGGCCAAAGGCCGGACAGGGCCTCATGCAATACCATCTCTCAGAGATAGCATGGGCATACAACAGTTTGAAACCAAAATTATTAGTAAAATAATGAAGGACTTCTATCAAGGACTATACTCATCTGAATGTCAAAATACTTCAATGCTAAGAAAAACGTTTTTAGATGGGATACATCTTCCTACATTATCTGAAGAACACAGAAACGACTTGTGTCCTGTTTTTCGGCCATCACACAGCGAGAGGTTGAGGACATCATTAGGACGATGAAGCCTTCCACCTGCGCCCTGGACCCCTTCCCCACAGCCCTGGTGAAGTCTCTCCGCAATAAGTCCTCTCATCACCAAGATCATCAACCACTCCCTCCAGACCGGCCATGTCCCATCTGCGCTGAAAACTGCTGTCATCAGACCACTTCTCAAGAAACCCACCTTAGACCCAGAAGTCCTCGCCAACCACAGGCCCATCTCCAACCTTCCTTTTTTATCCAAGGTACTAGAGAGAGTAGTTGCTGCTAAACTTAAGGATCACCTAAATGAAAACCACCTCCTTGAGTTTTTTTTCAGTCCGGCTTCCGCCCTGGCCACAGCACGGAAACGGCTCTGGTCAAGGTCACCAACGACCTCCTGATGACAGCAGATACTGGCTCCCCATCCCTCCTCATTCTCCTGGATTTAACAGCAGCTTTTGACACCGTGGACCACAACATCCTCTTTCACCGTCTGCACTCCACCATTGGCCTCTCTGACACCGTCCACAACTGGTTCACCTCATACCTCACTGGCAGAACTGAGCACGTCACCCTGGGAAAGGCGAAATCCCACACCGTCACCTGCGGTGTCCCCCAAGGCTCGGTGCTGGGCCCCACCCTGTTCACACTATACATGCTCCCCCTTGGCTGTGTCATCCGCAGGCATGGAATGTCATTTCATTGCTATGCGGATGACACACAGCTCTACCTCAGAGTCAACCCCACCTCCTCTGCACCCCTGCCACTATCCACACTAACCACCTGCCTGGAGGAGATAGAGGCGTGGATGAAGCTCAACTTCCTACAACTCAACAGCTCCAAGACTGAAGCCATCCTAGTCGGCACACCACACCAGGTCCGGTCATCCACCATCACCAGCATCACCTTCTCTGGCCAGAACATTCCCCTCTCCTCATCTGTTACCAACCTGGGCGTAAAAATGGACCCTCACCTCAACTACGAGACCCACATCAAACATATATCCAAAACAGCTTTTTTTCACTTAAGGAACATTGCCAAACTCCGTCCTGCACTCACTCTGGCAGATGCAGAGAAGCTCGTCCACGCCTTTGTCTCCTCCAGACTGGACTACTGCAACGCACTCCTCATCGGGATTCCTAGCAGCTGCCTCCAGAAACTTCAATACATCCAGAACAGCGCTGCTAGGATCCTGATGAGGGTGCGCAAATATGATCACATCACCCCCATCCTCAAATCACTTCACTGGCTCCCCGTCTCCCTCAGAATTGAATTCAAGGTCTCCCTCCTCACCCACCAGTGCATCCATGGAACTGCCCCCCCCCTACCTCAAGGAACTCCTCCATACCCCTCAGACCTCCTCACGCACCCTCCGTTCTACTGCCACCAACCTCCTCAAGACCCCCAGGACCAAGCTCCGCACGATGGGAGATCGGGCCTTCTGCTCGGCTGCTCCCAGGCTGTGTAATGCTCTCCCTGACCACCAAAGGGCACCACAGTCTGTGGATGCTTTTAAACGAGGCCTTAAAACCCACCTTTTTAATAGAGCCTTTTTTTAGCCTTTTAATTGAATGTTTTTTTGCTTTATCTTACTGTGTTGTAGCACTCTGAGATTTTATATGTAAAGTGCTTTTATAAATAAAATGTATTATTATTATTATTATTATTATTATTGTGTAGACCAATTACAGAACAGGAAGTCTTAGAGACCATTCAAGCTCTACAGAGTGGGAAAGCCCCGGGTCCCGATGGGTTCGGGCCCGAATTTTATTAAAAAATGGCTAAGCTGGTGGTGAAACCTCTAACCAATATGTTCATCGAGTCTTCAGAGAGAGGCACACTTCCTCCGACTTTAAATCTGGCCCATATTTCCCTGATTTTGAAGAAGGATAAGCCCCCTGATAACTGTGCTTCGTACAGACCAATAAGTTTACTCAGGGTTGATGGTAGATTACTATAGCAGCCTCACAGAGAGCAGCCCCACAGGCCCAGACAGCAGCCTCACAGAGAGCAGCCTCACAGGCCCAGACAGCAGCCTCACAGAGAGCAGCCTCACAGGCCCAGACAGCAGCCTCACAGAGAGCAGCCTCACAGGCCCAGACAGCAGCCTCACAGAGAGCAGCCCCACAGGCCCAGACAGCAGCCTCACAGAGAGCAGCCTCACAGGCCCAGACAGCAGCCTCACAGAGAGCAGCCTCACAGGCCCAGACAGCAGCCTCACAGAGAGCAGCCTCACAGGCCCAGACAGCAGCCTCACTATACTACTAGATCTAAACTCCTTGCAAGAAGATTGGAGGAGGTACTGCCCATTCTAATTAAACCGGATCAGACAGGATTTATCAAGAGCAGATATTCCTACTCCAACGTTCGACGGCTCCTTAATGTAATACAATTCTCACAAAGTACAAAGAAAAGGGTCCTTGCTATTTCATTGGATGCTGAGAAAGCGTTTGATCGAGTGGAGTGGGGATATCTGTTTGTCCTCGACAGGTTTGGATTGGGCTCTGGTTTTACTGACTGGGTTAAACTTATATACAAATCGCCGGCTGCGAGGGTCATGGTAAATGGTTCAGCGTCTGACGTTTTCCCCTTGAGTAGGGGCACGCGTCAGGGCTGTCCTATGTCGCCTCTATTATTTGCGTTAGCGCTCGAACCCCTTGCAGAGGCTATTAGGAATCATCAGGGACTGTCAGGTGTCGTATTAGGAGACACTGAATACAGGATTTCGCTCTATGCTGATGATGTATTACTGTTCATTACCGACCCAGAGTGCTCAATACCTGTTTTATTATCAATAATGAATACATTCGGTAAATTTTCAGGGTACAAAATTAATTATGACAAATCTGAGGCCCTGCCATTAGGTGACTTTGGGGACCAGACGGCTCGTCAATTTCCCTTTCAGGTGGTCAACTTCAGGCTTTACTTACCTGGGCATTAGAGTATCAGCGAACATTGACGATTTGTATAAACTAAATTTTACACCAATCCTGACATCAATCAAAAATGACCTTGACAGGTGGTTTGATCTCCCTCTATCATGGATGGGCAGAATTAGCCTGATTAAGATGAATGTGCTTCCTAGACTATTATACCCAATGCAAATGTTACCGCTTAAGACCGACTTCCGGTTGAGTGATGTAGAGGAAAGTCACATCGTGCGTGTGCTCCATTTCCTTTAGCATATCCGTTTTCATAAAGCCACTTTTCAGTATTTATTTTTATATATCTTATTTTATTAACAACCCTAGACCACAACTTGTTAAGATGAGCAGGCAGACTTAACGAGCAACGGGTAAAAACATTACTCAAACGTCGACTTCGCCATCCCTGCCTGATCCCACCAAAATGGCGCGTGCTAGTAGCGATATGCTAGCTTCAGCCCCCCTCACAATCAACAGTGACACCCTCATCAAAGAACTTGAAAAGTCACGGAAAAGTTTGGCAGCAGAGCTTACCTCATCCCTGGAAGCTTCCCTGATGACATCTCTAGCTCCAATCAAAGCATCTTTGGATTCCATTCGCTCTACTGTGTCTACGCATAGCTCCACCATTAGCGACATGGAAACTGCCCTCACCGATCACAGGGACAGGATCACGGGGTTGGAGAACGAGGTGTCCACTCTGCAGGCGAAGCTAACCTCCGCGACCGCGGAGAACGACTCGCTTCAAACTAAAGTGGAGGATCTGATATCCCGCTCCAAACGGCAGAACATTAGAGTGGTGGGTTTACCCGAGGACATAGAGGGTGAAAATGCAGTTCATGTCAGCCCTGTTCCGCGAGGTGGTGGGTCCAGATCCAGAATCGTTCCCTGAGCCCCCAGAGCTTGACCGCGCTCACCGGAGTCTGAGGTCCAGTACAGGCCCCGTCAGGGCGAGAGTGAGATTCCACCGCTACATGATGGAAAAGGAGCTGGTTTTTCAATGGGCCAGAGAACACCGCGATGTTTCCTACCAGCCAGGGACATTCCATCAAATTCTACCTGAGGATTTCAGCTCGGTCACTGCGAAGAAACGAGCCGCTCGTTTCAATAACATCAAGTCCGCTCTCTACAAGAAAGGGATACGGTTTGGTCTCATAATACCCAGCTCGTCTGCGGGCCTCCTTCAATGGCGCTACCCACTTTTTTGATTCACCTGCACAAGCCGAAGCATTTTATCAACAACATATTGATACATGAAAGGCTTGCTATATGTTCCTATGTTTGGAACTAATAGATACCTCACGTCATATTTCAATGGACATTCTTGTTGGCTAAGCAAGGCTAAGCAAGGCACACACACCGAATCCAAACTTTTATTTTTATGTTCGTCCCTCTCTAGCTCTCCATTTTTTCTACGGGACTAGATTCTACAAAGTCTGCTGCACTTATTTTTGGGGGGAGATTTGAACCTCCTACCTTTGGACATATTTGAACCTCCTACCTTTGGACTAGTAGTAGTTAAGCATGAGAAGTGTTGGACACACACCTATGCTGGAGGCTGACACGCCTTCTCCCCGCTAGGAGGACAAGTTTGAGGACGTGCGGAGACATTTCTCCGTGGTGGAGTGGGCCCGCCTGGCAGAAGGGGAGAAGGTCCGCTACAAGAGCATGAAGCGGAACCACCTGGCCCTGCGGGCTCTAGGTGACTGCTGCTGGGTAGACAGGGCTGTGTGGATGGCATGGAGATATACACTCAAGAGAAAACTAAACCAGCCCCATTGAAAAAGGACAGCGGGAAGCTGTCCCAACTCAACTGCTCCCCTCAAACCCAGCAAGACCACAGCCCTCTGAGTAGCCCCATGGTGTCTCCAGACACCAGCTCCAATTTCCCTCCTTCACCTGCTGGAGTCTCCTCATGCAATACACCCACAACACCTGCTAGGACGAGCAGCTTCATCCCTGAACCCCTCAGCACTTCACTGCCCCTAGAAAATCATGACATAGTAGGGGTCCACAAGAAGCAAGTAACTACCGTTCTAGAGAAGTCACCGGCTCGACAGGGTGATTTCAGAATCAAGCTCTTAGATGTCAAGTCCCCTGGCAGTGATATAAACAAGGCAAGCCCTAACATTCCCAAAGCAATCACAGCAGCAAAAAAAGACCATAACACTTGATAAGGCCTCAGAGATCGACTCGCTGTCTCCAGGCTGCAAGGTATACGCTAACATCGGAGAGAACACATATGATATTGTCCCTATGAAGGAGGACCCAGGGGAGGGAGATTCTAAAAACAGTAGAGGGAAGAAGTGCCTAATGGCCACTCCTCAAAGACCTTGTGAAACATCCTCTCTCTCACCACCTGGGGGAACCCCAGGCTGAGAAGAAAGCAAAAACCGAGCAGGAAGATCACTACGAGCTAATCATGGATGGGAAGACCTTCTACGTGTGTCATTTGCAAGCGTCCCTACGTGTGCCTGACAAGTCTCAGGCGTCACTTCAACACGCACTCCTGGGAGTCTTCAAACTCTGACAGTAACTACAGTGAAACGGTGCATCAAAAACACATCATACATCAATAGGACTTGATGTTCTCTGTTTGTCAATGACAATGGACTATCACCCGACCCAGCCCGAACAGACGCGCTTGGAGTGGAACAGTGGTTAGAGTGGCAGAGTACAGAACGAAACATGAGATTCACCACACAGGCGAAAGAAGATATCAGTGCCTGATATGTAATGAAATGTTTATTAACTACCAGCTGCTGTCTACTCACTGCAAACAGGCACACAACCAGGATCCCTCAGGGAGGAAAGAGAAGGATGACACCGATAACAACTTGTACCGCCTGCTTCCTTGCAGAACCCTGCAGTTGAAGCCCTACTCCTATGTCTGTGAGGACTCAGGAGGGATTCCTGTCATCAACGAAGAAGGCATCGTGCATCACATTAACCCCGAGAGGGGATAGCTTCATGCGCTTCAGGCCTCTGCCCAGGGCAAGAATTTGAACTGGGATGACATCTTTGTCGAGCCAGAGGCACACGCTCGACCAGGTGCCCACACCCGGCCAGGGACCCATGCGAACGCCCCCGTAGGCTCAGAGTTTGAGTTTGTCATACCTGAGACGTATTGAGTCGGGTCGCTAACTCACTGCTCTGGGATTTGTGCCTTTTAAGTGGAGTTCCCTTCTGAATGATGGATGTGTTCTGGGTCCATGTAATCCACCTTTTGTCCTTTTTCACGGTGTTCAGCCGTTGTTTAGTTGTGTGTAGGACGGTATATCATTAATTTATTTATAATTATTTATTTTATACAAATGTTTTTATTATCAAGCAGGGCTTGACATTAAGCTTTTTCAGGTACTTGTCCTTTGGACAAGTGAACTTATCTTTTACTTGTCCTAGAGCTCAAGTTACTTGTCCAAATCCAAAGATTTAGAAAAAGCAATAATATGAATAATAATATATTATACTCTCACCGGCCACTTCATTAGGTACACCTTTTCAACTGCTTGTTAACGCAAATATCTAATCAGCCAATCATGTGGCAGCAACTCAATGCATGTAGGCATGTAGACATGGTCAAGACGATCTGCTGAAGTTCAAACCAGCATCAGAATGGGAAATAAAGGTGATTCAAGTGACTTTGAACCTGGCATGGTTGTTGGTGCCAGACGGGCTGTTGCGTGACATTATAGTGTCAATATTAGGGCTGTCTTAAATACTTCGAAGCTTCGTTCAATCTGTGTTGAAAGATTCTCTGTGTTGAAAACAACAAGGACGTGTGCAGCAGACATGTCGAAGAAGTCATCAGGCGTGTGGTTACACTTTAAAATATGCAAAGACAACACCCA
The DNA here is from genome assembly GCF_963989245.1 of Nansenia antarctica. Classification (NCBI taxonomy): domain Eukaryota; kingdom Metazoa; phylum Chordata; class Actinopteri; order Argentiniformes; family Microstomatidae; genus Nansenia; species Nansenia antarctica. The sequence goes on from NC_137675.1 coordinate 14,527,338, forward strand.
AAAAGCAGAGTGCCAGATATGCCAGAAGAAATTGGCATATCACAACTCTACAACGAGTTTGTCAAATCACCTAAAAAACTTAAGTATCGCTGTACACAACGCCACACAACACATTAATAAGGCTATGCCACTGGGTGGCTGGGGGGCCTGCCAAAATTAACACTGCACAGAAGCAATGGTTGTCTGGTCTAAAGAAGAGTCCTAGGAAAGTGTGCATCAGTGTGTTTTATTTTTCATGCAGCTGTGCTAAGCATAACTCTCATACATTTGGGACAGAAACCCACACTGGTTTGATCATGCTCTCTAACCTCTAGACTACCTGCCTCTCTAACCTCTAGACTACCTGCCTCTCTAACTTCTAGACTACCTGCCTCTCTAACCTCTAGACTACCTGCCTCTCTAACTTCTAGACTACCTGCCTCTCTAACTTCTAGACTACCTGCCTCTCTAACTTCTAGACTACCTGCCTCTCTAACCTCTAGACCAGCGTTTCTCAACCGGGGTGCCGCGGCACACTGGGGCGCCGCCTGGCATCTTCAGGGGTGCCGTCAAATAATTCTATATTCTGACGTTCATATGAATGAATGAATAAATCTATAAATAAATAAATGCAATACATCATCAAAATCTGTCTCGCGCGCCCCTTTCCCATGTCACAATGTCAATACCGGATATCCTATGTTCCCCGCTCCCGAAAAAGGGTCCGATCGGGCAGGGCAGTCTCGCTCGCCGGCAGCGTGTGGAGGTGGTTGTTCTATATGGATGATCGGTGACATTATTCTCTCGTCCGACTTCGGAAGCTAAGCAGGGTTCGGGAAATAACGCACAGTTTCGTTTTCATGCAATGAATGTAATACATCCAGACAAGGATGCGCGCAGCGGGAGAGAGAGACGCATTTTCTGGCTTAATAACTCTGCATCCCCGGTGTTTACGTTGAATGGACTGGATAGGTGTTTCCAATCAAATGTGGGAATATGAAAATGAATGTGTTCCATAAATTCCCGCGTTTGTTCGGTCACTGTGTCATGTTTATACAGCACGGTTACGTGCCTGATGCCTTTGATGCACACTTGCCTTTTTCACTCCCTCCTCTCTCTCTCTCAATAATAATAATAATAATAATACAACTTTTATTTGTATCAATAGCCGCTGAGTGTGTGTGTGTGTGTGTGTGTGTGTGTGTGTGTGTGTGTGTGTGTGTGTGTGTGTGTATGGGGCTGTCTGGGTGATGCAGTGTCGTTTTTGAATAGCTATATTTTAGACTGGGGTGCCTTGAGATTTTATCGACTTTTGAAGGGTGCCGTGACTGAAAAAAGGTTGAGAAACGCTGCTCTAGACTACCTGCCTCTCTAACCTCTGGACTACCTGCCTCTCTAACCTCTGGATTACCTGCCTCTCTAACCTCTAGACTACCTGCCTCTCTAACCTCTAGACTACCTGCCTCTCTAACCTCTAGACTACCTGCCTCTCTAACCTCTAGACTACCTGCCTCTCTAACCTCTAGACTACCTGCCTCTCTAACCTCTAGACTACCTGCCTCTCTAACCTCTAGACTACCTGCCTCTCTAACCTCTAGGCTACCTGCCTCTCTAACCTCTAGACTACCTGCCTCTCTAACCTCTAGACTACCTGCCTCTCTAACCTCTAGACTACCTGCCTCTCTAACCTCTAGACTACCTGCCTCTCTAACCTCTAGACTACCTGCCTCTCTAACCTCTAGGCTACCTGCCTCTCTAACCTCTAGACTACCTGCCTCTCTAACCTCTAGACTACCTGCCTCTCTAACCTCTAGACTACCTGCCTCTAGACTACCTGCCTCTCTAACCTCTAGACTACCTGCCTCTCTAACCTCTAGACTACCTGCCTCTCTAACCTCTAGACTACCTGCCTCTCTAACCTCTAGACCAGTGGTTCCCAACCGGGGGTACGCGGACCCCTAGGGGTACGTGAGGGGATTGCAGGGGGTACGTGGAAAGATTTGGAATTATAATTTATTTCCCTTTCCCAAAAAATAATTAAATATAGTCGTTTCATAAACCTGTTGTTAAAATGGTACGCTGCAACTTAAGTTCCTCCCCGACAGGTAATGACTGTAACACAAGCGGTAGTCACGTCACATTTAAATCACGTTCATTTACGTTCATTTACGCACGCACGTCAGCTAGGCCTGTCAGTATACCGCAAAGATGGACAGATGGCTAAAACGACCAGCTACAGTAACGGTCAGATCAGAGGCAGATCAGACGGCCAGATCAGAGAAAGATCAGACGGTCAGATCAGAGAAAAAAAGAAAAAAAGGACCCCGCTATTATTTGGAAACATATGTTTTGTGGGGATTTACATGTACATCGGCTGATCCACCACAGCCACAGTGCTTTTTCTGCGGCGAAGTCCTGGCTAATAATTCAATGAAGCCAGCCCATTTACAGCGACACCAGAGCACCAAACACATAGCAACTGTTGGTAAAACTGACGACTTTTTCAAGCGAAAACTGTCAGAGTTCAAGTCAAGTCAGGCTACACTGAAAAAAGCGGCAAGTGTGTCAAGCAAAGCACTGGAGGCGTCCTATGCTGTTTCATTACTAGTGGCTAAGTCAAAAACCCCACATTCAATCGCCGAAGATCTGATTTTGCCTGCCGCTGTGATTTTGGCTCAAACTATGCTGGACAAGAAAGCAGCTGACACGCTCAAGTTGGTACCATTATCTAACAATACCGTCTCCCGTCGGATTGATGATATGTCCATAAATATTGTCGGACAAGTGGTGGATAAAATGAAGCAAGCAGGTCAGTTCGCTTTGCAATTAGATGAAATGACCTAGGTTAGTGGGGAGGCTCAGCTGCTGGCTTTTGTGCGTTATAAAGAAGAGTCGGACATAAATTAGCATATCTTGTTTTGCAAGACGCTGCCAGGAAAGACAACTGGCGAGGAAATATTTCTGATTATTGACAGCTTCTTCAAAGACAACGATCTGGAGTGGAAATCCTGCAGTCACATCTGTACCGATGGAGCGGCAGCAATAGGGTTGGGTATCGTTTGGGTTTTATCCGGTACCGGTTACTAACCGATACTTTAAAAACGGTACCGGTACCAAAACGGTACTTAATTCGGTACTTTTGATTTTTTTAAATGACATATATATATATATATATATAATAATAACACGGTCGACAACATTAAACAGCTTTTCACTTTTTTATTGCTGAGGCACAATAACCACAGTTACACCTACAACCACAGTTACACCTACAACCACATTTACAACAACTACAACCACAGTTACACCTACAACCACAGTTACACCTACAACCACAGTTACACCTACAACCACAGTTACACCTACAACCACAGTTACTCCTACAACCACAGTTACACCTACAACCACAGTACCACAGTTACACCTACAACCACAGTTACTCCTACAACCACAGTTACACCTACAACCACAGTTACACCTACAACCACAGTTACAACCACAGTTACAACCACAGTTACACCTACAACCACAGTTACTCCTACAACCACAGTTACACCTACAACCACAGTTACACCTACAACCACAGTTACACCTACAACCACAGTTACATTGTTGAGCCAACAATATAAACATCCCCCGTCCCTTTCCTGGTTAAATAAAACAAAACAAGAAATCATAGAGGGCGAATGTCCACTGTCCCCCTCTTTAAATAAATAAACGGAAACATTATTACTAACCTGAGGAAATGCTGTCATCATCATCCTCAATGGGAATGGCGATCTCCGCCTCCCCCTCTCCGGAGGTGCTTGCTGCTGCTGAGATGCTTGCCGCCGAAGGGCGGGTGAACTTGCGCAAGCTGTCAAACACGGAGCACCCTTCTACCCTTAAATGTATCGCGTGCGTTGTCAGGTGTTTCATCAAGTTCGATGTGTTGCCTGCTTTACACGCGAATGATTTAAAACATTTTGAGCACTTCGCGTTGTTTTCATCGAGTCGGGTGAAATGCAGCCACACTTTAGAACGCTTCATTGCGGTCTTCGGCATTCTCGGTGACCTCGTAGCTAGGCTAGCTAGCGAAATTAGATAATATGATTATGATTATTATGATGATAATAATAATATCAATACAATAATACAATCACTAACTATATTACTACACTTACTATAAACTCACTCTTCTTCTTCTCAACACAACTGCTCACCTCACTACCACGACACACACTGATTGGAAATTGGAAACAGGCGATGTCACTTACGTCACGACTCAAGTCACGTGTGGTTGCATGTCACCGGACACCAGGGGATTTTTTTTTGTTGAAAAGTACCGAAATGAGGAACCGAAATCTCCTTTGCGATTCGGTACGGGTACATACCGAATGTAAAGTAACCGGTACCTACCGGTACCGATTTTCGGTACCCAACCCTAGGCAGCAATGACGGGTAAGGTGCGTGGGCTGCTTGGGCGTGTGATGAAGGTGAACCCCGAAATTAAGTGGATATACTGTATTATTCACCGGGAGGCACTCGCCAGCAAAAGGATGAGCCCCGAGTTAAGTGCAGTTATGGATGACGCAGTTAAGGTGATTAACTTCATTCAGTCCCGGCCAATGAACCACAGACTGTTTCAAACTCTGTCATGACAGCGGGTCAGAGCATGAGCAGCTACTGCTTCTCACAGACGTTCGCTGGCTGTCTCGTGGCAAAACGCTGCTGCGGCTCTATGAATTGCGCATCGAGGTGTTTGCTTTCCTGACAGAAAACGACCACCCTCTTGCAGCCCTGTTTGAGGATGCAGTGTGGGTTGCGCAGCTGGCATATCTTGCTGATGTCTTCACTAAGCTGAATGAGCTCAACCTTTCACTTCAGGGCAAGTACTCACACATCCTTAACATGTATGACAAAGTGAATGGATTCATAAAGAAGGTTAAATTATGGGAGAGGAAATGTAAGGATGGAGATGTGAGCTGTTTCCCACTGCTTGATGGCCATCTCGCCACCACTGATGCTGACAGAGGTCCTGTGGTGAAAATAGTTAAAGCACATCTGTCCAAACTTGACACTGACTTCAACCAGTACTTTCATGACATTGAAACAAAGTCAGAAAAACTGGACTGGGTGAGGAACCCATTCAGAGTGAATGACAGGAGCAGCAGCAGCCTTCCTGCAAGCCTGCAGGAAAATCTGATGGACATGTCCTCTGATCGTGGGTTGAAGATGGCACATGCTGACAAGTCATTGACAGAGTTTTGGTGTGATGTTGAAAAGGAATATCCAGTGCTGGGAAAGTGTGCATTGAATGAACTTTTGCCTTTTGGATCTACATATGTGTGTGAAGTGACCTTCTCAGCTTTGACCCACATCAAAACCAAGCCAAGGAACAGACTGAGTGTGGAGAGCAGCCTGGTGACTGCTGTTGCCACACTGCCTCCAGAACTGTCAAAGATTATAAAAGAGAAGCAACCTCAAGTGTCTCATTAAAGCTCAACTGATGAAAAAAAGAATTGCAACTGCTACTGGGTGAGTCTATTTTTCACAATGGTGTAAATATCTATGTATTAAAGGGGAGTGGTTCAAATGATTTCATTAATAATCAGTAGAGCTAGATAAGAAGTTTAAGTGTGTGTGTGTGTGTGTGTGTGTGTGTGTGTGTGATAAGTTTTATCCTGTCTCATCTTGTCTGTTTCCTCTCCCCATCAGTCAAGACTCTGGGATGAGAAAAGGATGACATCACTGCACCTCAGACAGAAGCCAAAGAGGAGCAGGAGAAAGGGAAAAGAAACAGATATCAAATCAAATTCATTATTATTTATTATTTATTTTTCTATTTTCAGTGAGTGTGTGGGCATGTGGTAACAATTAACCATTGAGGTGGCCAGGTGGCACATGTATTGGCCAATTAGCTCATGTAGTCTAATTTTGAATGGCAATGTTTTGAAATGGCAAACATGTGACTTTATGTCAGATTGTTGTGTGCAGAAAACCGTGTTCAGTGCATTTAAAAAGTGCCATTTTGAATAGCAAAATGTGTGTAAAGCAGAAAATGTGTTTAGAGTTTTGGAGACATGAGAAGAGGTTTTGCTCTCTGTGTGTCAGTAATAAATGTTATATTTGCAAGTTAGAGTTTAATTGATTTTTTTTGGGAAATAATCAACACGCATGAGTGAGGGGGTACTTCTGGCATGGCAAAACAGCTCAAGGGGTACACAAGACAAAAAAGGTTGGGAACCACTACTCTAGACTACCTGCCTCTCTAACCTCTAGACTACCTGCCTCTCTAACCTCTAGACTACCTGCCTCTCTAACCTCTAGACTACCTGCCTCTCTAACCTCTAGGCTACCTGCCTCTCCAACCTCTAGGCTACCTGCCTCTCTAACCTCTAGACTACCTGCCTCTCTAACCTCTAGGCTACCTGCCTCTCTAACCTCTAGGCTACCTGCCTCTCTAACCTCTAGGCTACCTGCCTCTCTAACCTCTAGACTACCTGCCTCTCTAACCTCTAGACTACCTGCCTCTCTAACCTCTAGACTACCTGCCTCTCTAACCTCTAGACTACCTGCCTCTCTAACCTCTAGACTACCTGCCTCTCTAACCTCTAGACTACCTGCCTCTCTAACCTCTAGACTACCTGCCTCTCTAACCTCTAGACTACCTGCCTCTCTAACCTCTAGACTACCTGCCTCTCTAACCTCTAGACTACCGCCGCCTCTATTTATGCTAATGAGGCATTTTATTCTAATTCTCGAGAATAGCCCTAAGCTGAGAACACCTGCAAACGTTTACCGTCTCACACACTCTTCATCTTTGAGATAATTGCTGGAAGCCAGGAGACTAGCGTGCGACTGGCAGGCCATGCAGGTTTACTGAAGTTCCTGAAAGTTGCTCGGTAGGATTCCTTCTGGTTGAATATCGCGGGCAGTAAGTCAAAGCTGCTCCTCTAAGGCTACGCCGTGACAGCCACATAAATCCAGAGACTGTCACATACAGTAGAAACTAAGTACTTACATACAGCAGGTATTTTGATGAATGAATGGATGGATGTCACGAAAGCATTTTGAGTAGTACTCTCAAGCCTCTTTCAGATGTACCAAGGCCAACACCCTCCCAACATTTAAATTTAAACAGGCCCTCAAAACCAAACCCACCTCTTCAAGGTCGATGTTCACTAGCATGACTAGAATGTTGTCATGTTCACTAGCATGACTAGAATGTTGTCATGGTTCACTAGCATGACTAGAATGTTGTCATGGTTCACTAGCATGACTAGAATGTTGTCATGTTCACTAGCATGACTAGAATGTTGTCATGTTCACTAGCATGACTAGAATGTTGTCATGGTTCACTAGCATGACTAGAATGTTGTCATGGTTCACTAGCATGACTAGAATGTTGTCATGTTCACTAGCATGACTAGAATGTTGTCATGTTTACTAGCATGACTAGAATGTTGTCATGTTCACTAGCATGACTAGAATGTTGTCATGTTCACTAGCATGACTAGAATGTTGTCATGGTTCACTAGCATGACTAGAATGTTGTCATGGTTCACTAGCATGACTAGAATGTTGTCATGTTCACTAGCATGACTAGAATGTTGTCATGGTTCACTAGCATGACTAGAATGTTGTTATGTTCACTTGCATGACTAGAATGTTGTCATGGTTCACTAGCATGACTAGAATGTTGTCATGTTCACTAGCATGACTAGAATGTTGTCATGTTCACTAGCATGACTAGAATGTTGTCATGGTTCACTAGCATGACTAGAATGTTGTCATGTTCACTAGCATGACTAGAATGTTGTCGTGGTTCACTAGCATGACTAGAATGTTGTTGTGGTTCACTAGCATGACTAGAATGTTGTCATGTTCACTAGCATGACTAGAATGTTGTCATGTTCACTAGCATGACTAGAATGTTGTCATGTTCACTAGCATGACTAGAATGTTGTTGTGGTTCACTAGCATGACTAGAATGTTGTTATGGTTCACTAGCATGACTAGAATGTTGTCATGTTCACTAGCATCATTGATCATCAACATCAACATGGGAAATTGTGAATTAATGTAACAGGTTGTATTTATTAGTCAGTTGGGATTTATTAGTGTGAAATATGTAAATAACTTGAATCATTATTCTCTGTTCTATAAAATAAAGGGATCCTCTTGAACTCCCCCCCCCCAAAAAAATAAACAAATAAATAAATAAATAAATAAAAAATAAATAATAAGGCTATGCCTATGCTATGGCTAGTTGTGTTACCAAGTTGGCTAATTGAATTGTAATCATCTGCTTTTGTAGGTGCATTGTCTGAAAAAAACGGATGCTTCAACGTCAGCCGACACCTCACGACAAACAACCATTGGTGACACGCTGACTAAGAAGCTTACGGAAAGCAGAAAGCAAGCCATAAGCAAGGCTTTAGTTTCGTTTATTGCGGAAGACATGAGACCTATAAATATCGTGCAAGGGAAAGGGTTTAAACGCCTAATCGAAACACTGGAGCCAGCGTATACTTTGCCGACACGAGAGGCTCTCTCCTATGCACTTACAGATCAGCACAGATGCATACGGGATGAAGTGCGCAGCGACATTGAGAAGTGCTCTGCAATTAGTTTCACAACGGATATATGGACCAGTCTACAGATGGAAGCGTACATGACGGTGACAGCTCATATGATAAATAATGACTGGGGAATGAAGAACTGTGTGTTAGAGACCAAGTCAATGGAGGAGAGTCACACAGCTGAAAATATTGCACAGAGACTTGGAGAGGCGGTCGATGCATATGCTATACCTGCAGAGAAAAGAGTTGCAGTTGTGCACGACAATGCTGCTAATATGATTCTGTGCACTCAGAAGCTGCAGGAGGAGGAGGCGTGGGGGACTGTCAGGGGGGTGCGCTGTGCTGGACACACACTTCAGCTTTGCGTTAATGCAGCACTAAGACACGACCCTGTACACCGTACCGTGGCTGCTGCAAGGCGACTTGTGGCGCACTTTAAGAAAAGTGCGAAAGCAACTGCGGCGTTAAAAGAAAAACAGAACGTACAACAAGTTTCAAACCACAAACTCATCCAAGAAGTCGCAACACGCTGGAACTCGACGTGTTTCATGCTGGAGCGTCTTCTCGAACAACGGTGGCCCATTTCAGCTGTCCTGTCCTACCTAAAAACCCACACCACCCCCCTGATGGACACTTATCAATTTGCCTATCGTGCCAACAGATCTGTTGAGGATGCTGTCAATCTAGCTCTCCATCACACACTACTTCATCTGGAATCACCCAACACCTACGCCCGCATCCTATTCATTGACTTTAGCTCAGCCTTCAATACAATAGACCCGGTCAATCTTTTCAACAAACTGGTGGACATGAACATTGACCCCTGCATCTGCCACTGGATACGGAGCTTCCTGTGGAAAAGACGACAGTGGGTCAAGATGAACAGCCTTTCATCTCGACCCCTGACCCTCAGCACAGGCGCCCCCCAGGGATGCGTCCTCTCACCCTGGCTCTTCTCCCTCTACACCAACCACCTGATATCTCTCCACAGCTCAGTCACCTTTATGAAATATGCGGATGACACTACCATAATCGGACTCATAACAAACAATAATGAAGACCATTACCGCGAGCAGATTGCTTCACTTGGTGCCTCAACAACAACCTCCAGCTCAACTCATCAAAAACACAAGAAATCATCGTAGACTTCAGGCACAGCCCCCCCCCCCGCAAAAAAAACCATCAACATCCTTGGAGAACCCATAACCATAACGGACTCCTTCAAATTCCTTGGCACTCACATCAGCAACTCCCTCAAATGGAACACCAACACAGACTTCATCACCAAAAAAGCCCACCAACGACTATTCTTTCTCAGACAGCTCAAAAAATTCAAAGTAAAACAAAAACTCCTCCTTCAGTTCTACACCGCCATCATTGAGAGCATACTCACCTCATCCATCACAGTTTGGTACGGCAGCTCGGACAGTAAATCATGGAAAAAAACTACAGCGAATAGTAAGAAAATCATCTAAGATCATCGGCACCCCTCTCCCATCAGTTGAATCACTATATCTCAAACGCACCACAAATAGAGCACATAAAATTATCTCTGACCCCTCCCACCCTGCTCACCACCTGTTTCAACTGTTGCCCTCTGGACGGCGCTACCGATCCCTGGCCACCAAAACATCCCGCTTCAAAAACAGTTTTTTCCCCTCTGCCATAAGGACTCTCAACACCTGACTCACTGCACTGTATAAATTGTAAATTGTAAATATGTTCTGTCTTGTGGTTATGTGTGTTCATGTCATGTACAAGAGACGGAGGAGAAGAAAAGAAATGGGGAGTCAGACCACAGAACACACAGCAACACCTGAATCCACCAATAGGAGAGAAGAAGAAGGCACCGGCACTGCTGCGTTCTTGGATTGTAAGACTTCCTGTCGCACATTCCTCACGAGAGGTTACCGTGGGATCAACAGGAAGCTGGGAGGAGGAAGAGGAGGAAGTGGATGTAGTCGGGGTCAATAGCCCTTCCCCTGTCCCTTTCATCACGCTGCCTGGGGCCTGGGGGAAAGGGCTGAGTTCTGAGTTCTGAGGAGGAGGAGATTGATGTGATAGGTGGAGAGTTTGACCATGGTCCCTCCATTGCTACCCTGTCCTCTCTGCTGTGAGGGAGACAAATGCCTGCTGTAACGCCCGCCTGCCTCCCCAGTCACAGGAGAGAGTAGTTATTGACATGATGTTGATCCCAAGTGTTCACAAGGGAGCAATGTACATATTTGTCTGTTGACCCGTTCTGTATGTGTGTGTGTGATGCGTGATCAAGGCACAGGGTTATTACGTGTCTTTGTCTACGTGTCTAAAGTTACAAATACGGAGAGATCAACATGTTAACCTACAAAGACACATTTGGAACTCAAGAGCTGTTCACCCTTTTCAGCACTGTGGTTGTGTGTTTTACTCAGTATGTCAGTTGTTCAGTTTGTTCCAAATTCCTAATTATTATTATTATTAGTCTATGATGTGCTTCCAAGCCCGTCAAATCTGCACACATGGGCCATAGCAGAGACACCAGCATGCCAACTGTGTTCCAAGCGAGGAACCCTGGAACTCATCCTCAGCTGCTGTACAAGGGCCCTTGGAGATGGACAGTACAGGTGGAGGCATGACCAAGTCCTGAAGACCATTGCTGAAGCCATCAGCGCAGGACTTGTGTGGGCAAAGCAGTTCCGACCCTCCAAGAAAACCATCGCCTTTGTCAGAGCTGGGGAGCAGCCAACCCCTGCCAGGAAAACATCTGCAGGCATCTTGACCTCTGCAAGAGACTGGCAGCTGTTGGTTGACCTTGAACATCAGCTGAAGTTCCCCAGCCACATTGTAGTCACCACCCTGCGACCAGACATTGTTCTCTTGTCTGAGTCCACCAGGCAAGCAGTGCTGCTGGAACTGACAGTCCCGTGGGAAGACCGCTTGGAAGAAGCCTTTGAGAGGAAGCTCTTTTAGTGTTGACAGAAGCTTTATTCCCAGAGGCTTTGGTGAAATCACATCTGCACAGCTGCACCACTTTTGTGATGCTAGTGAAGTAGGTTATGGCGCCGTATCCTACCTCCAGCTCACAAACTGTAAGGATGAAGTCTGTGTGACCTTTGCCTTTGGAAAAGCCAAAGTAGCACCTCTTAAGTGTACAACCATCCCCAGAATGGAGCTGGCAGCAGCAGTCTTAGCTGCACGATTAGATCATATGTTGAAAGCAGAGTTGCAATTGTCATTAGCAAATTCCATCTTCTGGTCAGACAGTATGACAGTTCTGCAATATATTGCAAACACAAGTAAAAGATTCAAGACTTATGTGGCTAATCGAATCTCAGTGATTCGCTCTCTATCAAAGGTAGAGCAATGGAGGCACATCTCTTCTAAGGAGAACCCAGCTGATGCAGCTTCACGTGGCTTATCAGCCAAGGTCTTTCTTCAGACCAAAGCATGGATCAAAGGGCCGGAGTTCCTTTGTAAGCCCGCTCAATGGCCAAGTTCACCTGGAAAATTGGATGTCATTCTAGAAGATGACCCTGAAATAAAGCAGGAAGCTTCTGTTCATGTCACCTCTGTTCAGCCAGTGCAAGAGTCTTGTCCAACCAGTAAGCTGCTTTCGTACTTCTCCAAATGGACAGACCTGAAACGAGCAGTAGCATGGCTTTTAAGATTCAAACACGTACTTAAGCAGAGGGCCAATGAAAGGAAACAAGTACAGTATATCAGTGACCTATTTTGGAAACGATGGGTGAAGGAATACCTCCCCCTAATGCAAAAACGCCAAAAGTGGAATAGACCCCATCGAAACTCTTCAGTTGGCGATCTAGTCCTCATAGTTGATGAGTCTGCCCCCAGGAATTCATGGTCTATGGCAGTGGTTCCCAACCGGGGGTACGCGGACCCCTAGGGGTACGTGAGGGGATTGCAGGGGGTACGTGGAAATATTTTTAATTATAATTTATTTCCCCTTCCAAAAAAATAAATAAATATACAAGTCATTTCATAAACCTGTTGTTAAAATGGTACGCTGCAACTTAAGTTCCTCCCCGACAGGTGAGGACTGTAACACAAGTGGTAGTCACGTCACATTTAAATCATGTTCACGACCATTTTCGCGCGCAAGTCAGCTAGGCCTGTCAGTATACCGCAAAGATGGACAGATGGTTAAAACGACCAGCTACAGTAACGGTCAAGAAAACTGAGGCAAAAAAGAAAAAAGGACCCCGCTATTATCTGGAAACATATGTTTTGTGGGGATTTACATGTACACCGGCTGATCCACCACAGCCACAGTGCTTTTTCTGCGGCGAAGTCCTGGCTAATAATTCAATGAAGCCATCCCATTTACAGCGACACCAGAGCACCAAACACCTAGCAACTGTTGGTAAAACTGACGACTTTTTCAAGCGAAACTGTCAGAGTTCAAGTCAAGTCAGGCTACACTGAAGAAAGCGGCAAGTGTGTCAAGCAAAGCACTGGAGGCGTCCTATGCTGTTTCATTACTGGTGGCTAAGTAAAAAAACAAACATTCAATCGCCGAAGATCTGATTTTGCCTGCCGCTATGATTTTGGCTAAAACTATGCTGGACAAGAAAGCAGCTGACACGATCAAGTTGGTACCATTATCAAACAATACCGTCTCCCGTCGGATTGATGATATGTCCATAAATATTGTCGGACAAGTGGTGGATAAAATGAAGCAAGCAGGTCAGTTCGCTTTGCAATTAGATGAAATGACCGACGTTAGTGGGGAGGCTCAGCTGCTGACTTTTGTGCGTTATAAAGAAGAGTCGGACATAAATGAGCATATCTTGTTTTGCAAGACGCTGCCAGGAAAGACAACTGGCGAGGGAATATTTTTGATTATTGACAGCTTCTTCAAAGACAACGATCTGGAGTGGAAATCCTGCAGTCACATCTGTACCGATGGAGCGCCAGCAATGACGGGTAAGGTGCGTGGGCTGCTTGGGCGTGTGATGAAGGTGATCCCCGAAATTAAGTGGATATACTGTATTATTCACCAGGAGGCACTCGCCAGCAAAAGGATGAGCCCCGAGTTAAGTGCAGTTATGGATGACGCAGTTAAGGTGATTAACTTCATTCAGTCCCGGCCAATGAACCACAGACTGTTTCAAACTCTTTGTCATGGCAGCGGGTCAGAGCATGAGCAGCTACTGCTTCACACAGACGTTCGCTGGCTGTCTCGTGGCAGTGTGTGTGTGTGTGTGTGTGTGTCAGTGTGTGTGTATGTGTGTGTGTGTGTGTGTGTGTGTGTGTGTGTGTGGTGAATGAATTAACCATTGAGGTGTTTGGCCAGGTGGCACATGTATTGGCCAATTAGCTCATGTAGTCTAATTTTGAATGGCAGTGTTTTGAAATGGCAAACATGTGACTTTATGTCAGATTGTTGTGTCTTAGGCAGAGAACCGTGTTAAGTACATTTAAAAAGTGCCATTTTGAATAGCAAAATGTGTGTAAAGCAGAAAATGTGTTTAGAGTTTTGGAGACTTGAGAAGAGGTTTTGCTCTCTGTGTGTGTCTGTTTAAATAATTGTGCTATGCATGTCATTTTATTGTGTTAGCAATTTGAAAAAACTGTAATAGCACACATGTGCTGTGGACAGATAGGCTAGTTAAAAGTCCCAGTGCTGTTATACTGTATATCGGCACTCATGGAATGCCTCTTGTCCAATCAAATTACTTGGTCGGAACTAACTGTTGTATAATAAATGTTATATTTGCAAGTTAGTGTTTAATTGAACATTTTTGGAAATAATCAACACGCATGAGTGAGGGGGTACTTCTGGCATGGCAAAACAGCTCAAGGGGTACACAAGACAAAAAAGGTTGGGAACCACTGGTCTATGGGACGCATTACAGACACTACAAAGGATTCTAGGGGTTGTGCGTAAAGTGCGTGTTAAGACGCAAACAAATGAATTAGAAAGGCCTATTACAAAATTATGCCTTTTGCTTGAAGCAGAATAAATTGCTCTTCAGTTATTGTTTTTGGAATTTGTAGTTAAGAATATTAAAATAAAAAATAAAAAAAGAAATTTGTTTGTAAGCACATTTGAATTAATCCTGTATGCAGGGCCGCCCCTAGGCATAGGCGAACTAGGCCTACAGAGCATTAGTGAATGGAGAGAAAATCAAGAGAAGCTGGGTTGTATATTCCAAGAAAAAAAATAGTCTTTACTGCTTCTGCTGCAAGCTGTTCTCACAAAAAGAATACAAACTCAACAGTGATGGACTTGATGACTGGAAGATGTAGGTCCGCTGCATCAAAAAAGGAAACAATGACAGCGAAAAAGAAACTGATATGACTTTCAGAAAAGTAATGAGATTGCTGAAACTCAAAAAAGAGGAGACTTCAGAAAGGCCAGAACCACAACAGAAGATGAAAACCTTAATCAAGTGAACTCGATTCAAGTCAAGTTTGAGGAGAGCTAGGGATCTAGACCTTCAATCAAACAAACAAGAACTAACATAAATAAAAGGGAAAGTACCAAGCTTTCTTTTTCTCTCTCGAATATTGTGGGTGCAATACACTGGGTCTGTGCTTGATACATGCAACTACACACACTTCTCCTAGGTGTAATTGTTATGCACTTAGAGGTATAAATAGGTTAGAAGTCACAATTCAATTCCAATTCAAACAATTGAATTGTTTGACGGAAATGTGACGGAATTATATACAGTACACGGAATTATTCAAAACAATTATTAGTAGGTGCTGTACAATATAGTACAGTCCTACTAGTACACCTACTATAGTAGTACAGTACACCAATACACTTGTACACTGTACACTTGTACTTGTATTTAAATAAAAATTAAAGGAGCATTACATGCTTGAAATACAATTAATTGTTTAATAATAATACAATAACAATAATTTTGTCCAGTCCATTTTTGGAGTTCTGTGTGGAATGAATCATATCAGATTTGGCTTTTCTGTGTTGTTCCAATGTAAACAAAATAAATAAACATGTGAATACCAAAGCATTTGTAATTGCAACAATTTTCGGGGAGAAGTGGTGCACATTACATTATTAACTGTACATAGCTCATAACTGTATATACCTCTAAACTACCGTACACACCTTACTGTACCTATCACTAGTTTGAATTGGTGTACACTAGTACAATTGTACAGTACAATATAGTACAGTCCTGCACTGTACTATATTAATATTAACGAAATGTTTCCGTCACAATTCAATTCCAATTCAAACTTTTGGAGAAAAAAAAAATGGGGGGGGGCATCAAATCATACTCTCGCCTAGGGCACCTGAATGCCTAGGGGCGGCCCTGCCTGTATGTAAAAGAAATGATGTACAGTAGATCAGACATTGGAATGTTATATTATTTTGGAAATGGACAAATTTGTGCTTAAATGTTTATGTTGAAATCGTTTTGCCTCATTCTAGGCATGTGCTAGTATGGACATTCTACTGGAAGATATTTTTTAGTTTTTCACCCCCTCTTTTTTGATCAAACTCTCTTGGACTATGCACATACAAATGGACTTTTATTATAAAAAACAAAAAAATACTGTACAATGATATGATATGTTCTAATTGAGAATTATGTGTAATAACAATGTATGATGGCATTTGTTTGGTAGATAGCCATAACGTAGGACTTAATAATTTTCAGTTTTACAAAAATTAGGGGCCGGAATGTTATGGCCAATTTTACTTTAGGCTTTTATTTTGGGTGATTTGCGTTTAATGTTTTGAGTTATATTTATATTTCATGATTAATGTTTATTTTATGTTTTTGGTTATTTATGTAAAGAATAGCCTTATGTTTTTGGTTATAGAAGTATTAATGTTTTAGTCTTAATTGAGTGTCACGTGGTCAGGTGGCCCAGGTGTATTTATGGAGTCAATTAGCAGCACCTGGGTGGATGGAAATAGGTTAGACTGGCAACACCATTATTTTGACCACGACCACTCCTTTCTGTAATTACAGAATTTACCGTTCGCTTTAAGACTTTTCGTTTCGTTTGAATACTTTGGATTACTTTTGGACAATACATATTTTACATTTTTACAACTTACAAGGAAAGCGTGGCGTGCGTGATTATCCAGCCCAGACTATTACTGTTTTCATTCGCATGGTGGAATTGGCGGCTACAGCTGAAGAACAGATATCAAGCCTTGCAAGATCTAAGCAGGGACGAAGAAGACCAGCAAGACCAATGGGAAAGGATAAGGGAAACCCTCATAACAACATGTAAGGAAGTGATTGGAATAAAGAAGAGAAACCATAAAGAGTGGATATCAGCAGAAACACTACGCAACAGGAGAGGAGACAGAAAAAGACAGAAGTTAACAACAGCAGGTATCTCTTCCATCAACGCACTACCCTGGAGCGTCATTTGTACCGCTGGACTAAGTTCGATGTTTCTGCGCTCGACTATTCCGAGTCAAGCCTAGCCAGCGCAGTTGTGGCCACTTCGCCGCTAGCACCCAGCATCAAAGTCAATACTCTCCGTGTATAAAGCACCGACAGCATCCCAGAGGAGCCAAGTACTTTCTTTTCTCGACACTCAGCTTCAACCAGGCTCCACCAACAACAGTCAACCAGGCTCCACCAACAACAGTCAACCAGGCTCCACCAACAACAGTCAACCAGGAGCCCCCAGCAGCCCCCAGCAGGTGACCAGGAGCCAGTGGGTGTCTAGGCCCAGCGTCCAGCCCGTGTCTACCAGCACCATGCAGCCAGCGGCCAGTGACGCTGACAAGGTCCAGTCAGTGACTCCTGAAACGGTCAGCGGGAACACTGAGGTGGCGACCAACACAGATCAGCCAGAGACCATCAAGTCTGAGCAGCCTGCTGAGTCTCAGAGTAAAGTCATGGTGAGAGTGAAGACCCCAGACTCCCGGGTGGTGGGTGATGACAGAGCCGCTCCCCAGAGACGTGGCCAGCCACAGGCTAGGACGGTGATCCAGCAGTGCTCCCAGGCCAAGCTGAAGGTCAAACCTCCAGGGAGGGGGGCTGAGGACTTGCCTGAGGAATGGGTGGAGATTCAAGAAGGAATGGTGATCTACGTGTGTTTCTTCAAAGACGCCACGAAAGACATCGTTCCAAAAATGGTGGACACTCTACTCAACACCAAGCTGTTCCGTGACGCCCGGATGCGGCAGGCGTCTGTGCTGGAGCTCCCAGGCAGCGTGCTCATCCTCCCCCAGGACTAGGGTTGGGTATCGTTTGGGTTTTATCCGGTACCGGTTACTAACCGATACTTTAAAAACGGTACCGGTACCAAAACGGTACTTAATTCGGTACTTTTGATTTTTTTAAATGACATATATATATATATATATATATAATAATAACACGGTCGACAACATTAAACAGCTTTTCACTTTTTTATTGCTGAGGCACAATAACCACAGTTACACCTACAACCACAGTTACACCTACAACCACATTTACAACAACTACAACCACAGTTACACCTACAACCACAGTTACACCTACAACCACAGTTACACCTACAACCACAGTTACACCTACAACCACAGTTACTCCTACAACCACAGTTACACCTACAACCACAGTACCACAGTTACACCTACAACCACAGTTACTCCTACAACCACAGTTACACCTACAACCACAGTTACACCTACAACCACAGTTACAACCACAGTTACAACCACAGTTACACCTACAACCACAGTTACTCCTACAACCACAGTTACACCTACAACCACAGTTACACCTACAACCACAGTTACACCTACAACCACAGTTACATTGTTGAGCCAACAATATAAACATCCCCCGTCCCTTTCCTGGTTAAATAAAACAAAACAAGAAATCATAGAGGGCGAATGTCCACTGTCCCCCTCTTTAAATAAATAAACGGAAACATTATTACTAACCTGAGGAAATGCTGTCATCATCATCCTCAATGGGAATGGCGATCTCCGCCTCCCCCTCTCCGGAGGTGCTTGCTGCTGCTGAGATGCTTGCCGCCGAAGGGCGGGTGAACTTGCGCAAGCTGTCAAACACGGAGCACCCTTCTACCCTTAAATGTATCGCGTGCGTTGTCAGGTGTTTCATCAAGTTCGATGTGTTGCCTGCTTTACACGCGAATGATTTAAAACATTTTGAGCACTTCGCGTTGTTTTCATCGAGTCGGGTGAAATGCAGCCACACTTTAGAACGCTTCATTGCGGTCTTCGGCATTCTCGGTGACCTCGTAGCTAGGCTAGCTAGCGAAATTAGATAATATGATTATGATTATTATGATGATAATAATAATATCAATACAATAATACAATCACTAACTATATTACTACACTTACTATAAACTCACTCTTCTTCTTCTCAACACAACTGCTCACCTCACTACCACGACACACACTGATTGGAAATTGGAAACAGGCGATGTCACTTACGTCACGACTCAAGTCACGTGTGGTTGCATGTCACCGGACACCAGGGGATTTTTTTTTGTTGAAAAGTACCGAAATGAGGAACCGAAATCTCCTTTGCGATTCGGTACGGGTACATACCGAATGTAAAGTAACCGGTACCTACCGGTACCGATTTTCGGTACCCAACCCTACCCAGGACACCCTGAGAGGAGAGCCCGCCGACAGGAAGAAGATGACCTACCCGGACATCGCTGAGAAGCAGTGGGGGGCGCAGCTCTACACCAACTTTGTCTCGGGCTGTGAGAAGATGCTGGGGGCCTCTAGTAGGTGTGTCAGTGCTGGGTGCACGATCCAACATGGCAGCTATGGAAGGAGACAGGAGATCTGCCTAAACTCCAAAGCACCTTTCACACACCTGGTTGAGTTTTGATGCTAGTTTGGATGTGGATGGTCAAAGTTGTGTCTGAGTTGTTATTTAAATACCAAGACCCACCAAATATTGTAAATGCAACTGTTTTTTGTTAGTTTAATTATATATATATTTTTTTTTAATGCAAATTACACATTTTGTTATAAAATGAGAAAGATGTTATGAACATGTAAAGGTGGCACAGGAGGAGTTTTACAATGTAAATGTACTGTTTAAAGGGGAGGCTCGTGGAGGCAGAGATCCGAGGACGGACTCATTGTAATGCATGGAACATTCCTCACCGTTTCATGCATTGCAATGAGGCCGTCCTTTGATGTCTGCCTCTACTAGCCTCCCCTGATTGTTTACTGCTTCCAAACCTGATCTTGACATGACAGAGATGTTTTATATTACTTGAAAAAAGCTTTTATACAACAGGGGGAATGCCCGTTCTAAATTCTACCTTTGTTTATGCCATGCTCAAATACGGTGGCTGAAATGATTCTATTTTTATGACACAAGTTTGTGATGTTGTTATTTGTGTTTGTCACAGTTTGTTGGTTTGAATCAAACTAAATTAAAACAGTGGTTTTCCTACACAAAAAAAAAAAAAAAAAAAAAAAAGGAGTTAACAGCCGAACAAGGGCAACCAAGGTAAAAGCCCAAAGCGAGTACACTGAGGCAAATAGAAAGGTCAAAAGAAATGCCAAGAAGGACAAGCGAAACTACATCGACAACCTGGCTAAAGAAGCAGAAGAGGCAGCAGCAAAAGGAAACATGAAGGAACTGTATGACACCAAGAAACTGTCCGGAAAGTTCAGCAGACCAGAATGACCAATCAAAAACAAGGACTTGTCCTTTGGTACATTCATCACAGATGTATTGTCTGCTTGTTACAGTTTGGAAATGAAAGTCTCAGCATAAAACTTGAGGAACAGATCGGTGACAATGCTGATCTTAGGAACAAGTATGTATAGTATTTGATTTTGTGTGAAATTAATATTTTGAACAAGGACAATGCTGCCATGGAGGCCAGCAATGACGTGACATTGCCTCTGAGATCCATGGATGTGGCCAGAGCTGAAGAAGACGTAGTCTAACTTAATATCCTCTCGACCGAGTTCACACTCAGTTGATGTATCAATGTAGTCAATGAGATCATGTTCATCTCCAATGACAGAAACAGCAGAAATGCGAGTCATTTTGAATTAAGCTGTATAGCAATCTATCACAGTATTCACAAAAACCTACACAGTATCACTTCCCCATTTCCATTTACCTCCATTATCTAACAATGCATTATAAGCATAGTATGACCAGAATAAGAGGCACTTTGTGTGATATGTGGAAGCATGGAGTTTACTGCATTTAACTGCTCTGCAAAATGTTGATATTATATTGTTTAATAAGGCACTATTTAAGGTGAATTAGGCTGTTGTTTTTTGCATTTGTGTTCAATCATATGCAGGTAGTTTATGTGTTAATATGTTAAATATCTCTTCAGCAATGCTCATTTGCAGTGCAATGTCTCCAAACATGACTGCAAATGTTTTCTGTGAAAGCACTTAATGGTTATTATAGTATTCTTATACGGTTTAATTAATCCCTTAAAAAATAATCACACTGCCATTTTCTATTAAACTATTGTTTATCTCAGACTATTTCAGGCAACCTTCAGGACTTTCAACATCATCCTGGAGGAAATTGTTTGCACATTATATTGCAAGATGATGTATTTTTTTTTGCTGAGGATGTGTTTTGTGCACAGTAACTTTGAACATATGCCAGATATAAACATGTTAAGCTTGCACTGAATATCTTTTAGACCTTGAAACTTTTAATTCTGAATTTAAAAGTTTGCTCCAATTGTAATACAGGAGCATTAGAACCAGCATTCTTGATCTTGATGAGCAGACCAAGACCTAGGTCATCATTATTTTTCAAATGCTCTAGGGGTTTATTGTGGGACTGTTGGTATTAGCAAATCTAAGATCATGTGCATGTGTTTCATTGTACATATTTGTGTCCATTAAATGGTGACCATAATGTTTTCACCAAAACATCATGGAATGATGAAATCATATGAAGGTGTTTATAGCCAAACAAGGATAAGGCAGCAGTGTATACAATAGAACATAAATGCATTTATAAATAAAACAAATTTGTAAACAAGTAAAATGTATTATTTGCATCTGCTCTGGTCTGTAAATACAAATTCTGTCTGGCCTTAGGGTGGGAGAAAAGGAAAGACCATCACAAGACTGGACCAACAGCAAGAGGGATGGGCAGAGTATTTTGAAGAACTCCTGAATAGACCGACACCACATAACCCCCCGGACATTCAACCTGCGGAGACTGACAGTCATCAACTGTGGAAAGCCCAGCAAGCAGGAAATCCAACAGGCCATTGCACAACTAAAGAATAGTAAGGCAGCAGGACCAGACAACATCCCTGCCGAGGCACTGAAGGCAGACATAGACACCTCGGTGGAGATGCTACACCCCCTGTTCGAGAAGATATGGGAGGAAGAGGAAGGGCCAACAGATTGGAAAGAAGGCTACTTGGTCAAAATACCTAAGAAAGGAGACCTCAGCCAATGCCACAACTACAGAGGAATCATGCTTTTATCAGTGCCAGGAAAAATCTTCAACAGAATCCTCCTCGAGCGAATAAAGAAAGTGGTGGATCCGCAGCTAAGAGACCAGCAGGCAGGCTTCCGACCCAATAGATCATGTGTAGACCAGATTGCAACCCTCCGAATCATAGTTGAGCAATCATTGGAATGGAACTCTCCATTATACATCAACTTTGTAGACTACGAGAAGGCATTTGACAGTCTCCACAGAAACACCCTCTGGAAATTGCTTCGACACTACGGCATACCAGAAAAGCTTGTCAACATCATGAGGAACTCCTATGAAGGAATGACCTGCAGAGTCATACACAGCGGGCAGCTCACACGAAGCTTCCAAGTGAAGACCGGAGTAAGGCAAGGCGATATACTGTCCCCCTTCCTCTTCCTCCTGGCCATCGACTGGATATTGAAGACCACAACGGCACAGAGGAGAAACGGGATCCAGTGGACACTCACAACACAACTGGACGACCTAGACTTCGCAGACGACCTTGCCTTACTATCCCACAGTCGACAACAGATGCAGGAGAAGACGAACATACTGGCAGACACCTCAACCAGGGTTTCCGTTAACCGGTAATTACCGGTCTTTGTCCGGTAAAATTTGTTGAAGTCCGACAAACTGAAAACTCGTCTGACATAATGTCCTGTGAAAATAATTCCCTCTAAGCACAATTTGAATACAATTCGCTAAAGTTCACATTCTGATTCCTTCTATTTTTAAAAAGACGAATATATAGGCTATGTATTTCTTTTATTATGATATGATTTGACACCGGCATGATGATGACTCCTAATGTGTAGGCTGGCCTATGCGAAACAGCGGTAATACTCAGATTGATGCCAGATGGGATTACAGCCTAACCAGTCTATTACCGCTTAAACCCAGTAGCCCATTCGGCGATAACCCTGCCCATCTGGCAACCCTGCCAACCCGGCCACCATAATAATACGCAAACGTTGCAGCTCAAAGTGCACCATAGCGAGCGATTAAATTAATGTAAACATGGCAAAACAAAGTAAGCTTAGCAATTACTTCATGAAACCAAGCAACAATGAGTCTGAGGAGAAGTCTGACTCTGAAGAGATGGAGGCGGCTGACGCCGTCGTGGCTCCTCCAGCCAAGAAGTCTCGTGGGTTCAGAGTTGAATGGAAAGAAACGTTCCCCTGGCTGCGTTTAGATGAGGAAGGAAAAATGTTCTGCTCACCGTGCGAAAAATCGGGGAGGAATAACGGATTCACGAGAGGAGCAACGCATATGAGAATGTCGGCTCTCACTGATCACAGTCGGTGCAGTGACCACATATCGGCGGTCAGTTTGAGGCAACAGCAAACCGCTATGCAAGGCCACTGTGAGCAGGCTAATGCAACGGCTAACAATAAGCTGCACTCTCAGCTACAAGTTGCATTTCACATGGCAAAAAATGGCATCGCATGTCATCAGTATGTGGGACTGACTGAGCTACTGAAAGCAGTTAAGGCTCCAGATTTTGTCTTGAGTGAGGGCATTTACCGCCACAGCGACTCCGTTGATGACATGGAAAGGGCACTGGAAGACGTTGTGATGGATCAGCTGGATGAAAAGCTAAAGGGGAGTGACTTCATTGGAATTATCATTGATGAGACAGTAAATATCACCGTGGACAAGAAGCTGATTATATACGTGAAGTTGGAAATAAAAGGAAGAGTTGAGACATGTTTTCTGGGCAATTATGATGTGCACTCCGGGACCGCACAGTGTATATTTGACAAAGTGGTGGAGGTGCTCCGCGAGAGAGGTGTGGAGCTGTCCCGCATCATTGGCCTGGGCTCGGATGGGGCCAGTGTAATGATGGGGAAGCGTGCTGGAGTTGGTGCTCTTCTGAAGAAACAGAGTGCGTTTTCCATTCAGGTGCACTGTGGTGTCCACCGAGTTGCGCTGGCCGCGCTAGATGCTGCAAAGGCTGTTGACCAGGTAGGAGCCTACAAGCGCACAGCTGCTTCTGTGTACTCCTTTTACAAGCACTCAGCCAGCAGGACCAATCGCCTCCATCAGGTGACAGCAGCTCTCAGCGACGAAGACATGACGAGCCTAAAGCAGCCGTGCGCTGTCCGCTGGCTATCCTTGCACAGGGCAGTGGAGGGTATAAAACGTAACTGGCCTGCTCTGGTGATGGAGCTAAATGAAGAGGCTGTGGGAGGAAATGCCCAAGCCCAAGGCATCCTAGGTCAAATCCAGCCGTATAGCTTTATCGCCTGGACTCACGCACTGGCTGATGTGCTACCGGTGATGACCAAACTGAACTTGGTTTTCCAGAAAGACGACGTCAATCTGGCCATGATCCGACCAATGGTTCACGCATCCGTAGCGGCACTAACACAGCTACGAGATGCCCCAGGCCCAGAAGAAGTGAAGTTCCAGGCGGACTGCCAAGACGGCCTGTACAATGATGTCAGAGTGACACATGTAGGTGACCGGTCCGTTCAGGCGTTTAAAAATGCCCGAGCACGCTACATCCAGCATCTAGTAGATGCACTACACGAGCGATTCCCCGAAGATTCCCTAGATGTACTGAACAGCTTCGACATCCTTCTGAACCCCTCCCAATACCCACAGACGCAGGATGGTAAGTAGAAGCTAGGCCTGTTTAATTAAGTTGGTTGCAAAATGCATAGTATAATTCTTAGGCCTATCCTTTTTGAATAACCTAAAATGCTTGTCTAAATTGCGAAATGTAGACTATGGCCGCCGCCCATCATAGGCTAATAATAATTATCATCATAATAACAATAATAATTATTAGGCTATAATAACAACAATGATGAAAACAACAGGATAACATTTAAACCTTCCTACTTTTCAGTTAATCTGGCTGTTGATGTCATTTTGTCATAAAAAAAATAGGCCATCACTGATTCATTATCACTCATTCCGTCCCCTCAGCGCTTGAAGAATATGCCAAACCGGCCATCCAGACCATCATTGGTCATTTTGGCCAAGAAATGACCAGCGATGATGACTCGGCACCAGCCCCGGTCATCGATGCCACAAACGTGCAACGAGATGCCATCGGTGTCATGACAGCGCTTCGTGGTTATGGGGGCTTGCGTTTCTCAACAGCCTGCGAAGTCCTCATCCGAGACTTCAGCGAAATTTACCCAGAGTGGGCCACACTGGCCAAGATAGCCTGCTTGATTCCCGTCTCCAGTGTGCCTGCAGAGAGAGGATTCTCTCTGCAGAACCGAATTAAAACTACGGACCGAAGTCGCCTTGGGGAGGGCAAGGTCACACGGCTAATGCGCATTGCAAGTTGCGGAGAGACACTTTGCACCTTTGATTTCAAGTCCGCAGCTGCACGCTTCAATGCTGCCAAAAAGCGACGTAGGCCTAATAAGTAGCTGAATGATATGAGCAGCCATTGTTATTTTTTTTTTAGAGTTTTTACTCTAGGCTATTTTATTTAAGGCTATCCCCTATCTATCCGAGAAAAGGCATAGGCCTAGGCTGTAACATCGAACGGAAATTAGCCTATACGCATTGCAAGTTAATTTAAAGCCTATTTATTTTCAAAGAGTTTTATTCTATTTTATTTTATCTGATAAAAGGCATATGAACGGAAATTAGGCTAGCCGTGTCACGCCAGAAGCCTACATGCTTGCACTGTTCAATAAAATGTTATACATCTAGACATTGTGGTATTTCTTTATATACGTATCCCAGCCTGCCTATCAATTGTTTCTCAATAAACAGTTATGTTCTCCTCATTGTCATACTCCCGAGTCCGATTAAGTATGATTTGACAGGCAGCTAAACGAAATGCCTTCCCAACCAGCGAGACCTGGTTATAGAAATGACGTTGTTTTATTGATAAAAAAAGGGTAAAACTGGAAAGAGAAAATAGAAAACTCACATTAATCCCAAACAATTTAACAAACTTCAGTTAACGTAATGTGGAGTCCGTTCATTGATCGATGCTGTCTGTTCAGTTCCCAGTGAGGCGCCCGTTCAGCGCTGGACATAATGGCATAGCGCGCATGCGAATCATGTTATATTATTATATAGCTCGCATCTAATCGTATCGGATGAGAAATAGACATTAAATGGCATATATAGGCCGCTACACAACAGTAATCACCGCGACAAACAGCTATATTATATTTTAATATGATGACCGGAATATCTCACGTTTGTCCGGGACACGATGTCCGGCGGCAATTTTTTCTAACGGAAACCCTGACCTCAACACAACTAGGCCTCAACATCCACCAAGCAAAGACCAAAATACTAAAGATCAACACAAACAACGAAGAACCAGTAAACCTGGAGGGAACAGCACTCGAGGAAGTAGAATCCTTCACCTACCTAGGTAGCATCATAGACAAGAAGGGTGGCAAGGAGGCAGATGTCAGAGCAAGAATCAGCAAGGCAAGGGCCTCATACATCCAACTAAAGAACATCTGGAGCTCCAAGGTAATCAGTCAGCGGACAAAGATCAGACTCTTCAAATCCAACATCAAGCCAGTACTCCTATACGGATCAGAGACGTGGAGGACAACCAAGATCACAATGACTAGAGTGCAGTCATTCATCAACAGATGCCTGAGGCGGATCCTGAACATCCACTGGCCAGATACCATCAGTAACAACGATCTCTGGCAGAGAACGGGCGAACAACCAGTGGAAGAACAAATCAAGAGAAGAAGGTGGGGATGGATCGGCCACACACTACGCAAACCAAACACCAGCACCACCAGACAGGCCCTGAGATGGAACCCCCAAGGCAAAAGGAAGAGGCCGGCCCAAGAACACCTGGCGCAGGGACTTGGAGACAGACATCACACAGAGTGGACTAACATGGAAACAGCTGGAAAGCAAAGCACAGGACAGAGGACCCTGGCGAACTGTTGTCGACGGCCTATGCTCCTCCAAAAGGCCTATGCTCCTCCAAAACTCCCACACTCCCCCTCGGTCACATCATCCGCCAATTCAACCTGGACTTCCACTGCTACGCCGATGACACCCAGATTTACATCACCACAAACTCCACCCAGAACCCACCCCTCACTCACATCGAAAACTGCATTTCAGCAATAAAAACCTGGCTCACACACAACTTCCTCAAACTCAACAGTGAAAAGACCGAAGTCATCCTCATCGGCACCAAATCCACCCTCAATAAAACCGGACCCATCTTGTCCCCAGGGGGAAATTCTTTTTCACACCACTGTACAGTATACATATATACATACAACACCGTATAACACAGACAACAACAGACAGTACTACACATGACAGTACACACACTCAGCGCGGCCTATTTCTCATTCCATTCCCATGTGTTACAATGAGCCCTGTCCTCCCATTTCTGCCTCCGCCAGCCTCCCCTGCTACCCACCCTGCTTCAGTACCGTTGTCAGTGCATTTCCCGCCTTCGTGGGAATGCGAGAGACTCACGATGTCAGCTCCTGCTTACGCTGTATAGTTTTACCTTACACTTGTGTGTGTGAGCGCCGTTGAGCTGTTAGTTATCGAGTTTTAGTTCTTTGTCGACTGTGTGTTTATATATTTCCCCAACGACGTGTGTTTTTATGTCATTGTTGCTCCAAAAATATGTTTTTTGTATGAGCTACTGTTTGTTTTTTACCGTTTATGTATTTTAAATGTTCGGTGTCATGAAGAATCCATGACTGAGTTCACCATTGTTCTGGAAAAATATGTGTGTTGTGTGAATTACTTACAGTTCTGTGTTTGCTTTCTATAAACATTAACCGACTGAAAAGAAAAGAAAAAAATAATAAAAGAAAAAAAATAAACGGACCCATCACACTCACCATTGATGACACTACCATCACCCCCTCCCCCCTGGCTCGCAACCTCGGCTTCATCCTGGACCCCACCCTCTCATTTGATCCCCACGTCAGCTCCATCGTCAAGACCTCCTACTTCCACCTCCGCAACATAGCAAAAATCAGACACTGCCTCGCCCCGCCCGCTGCTGAATCCCTCATCCACGCCTTCATCTCCTCCCGCCTTGACTACTGCAACTCCCTACTCACCGGCATCACCTCCCGCTCCCTCCATAGACTCCAGATGGTACAAAACTCTGCTGCACGCCTCCTTTCAAACACCCGCTCCCGTGACCACATCACTCCTGTCCTCCACTCTCTCCACTGGCTCCCCATCAAAGAACGCATCCAATTCAAAGCCTATACAAAGCCCTCCATAGCCTGGCCCCCCCTTACCTGACTGACCTCCTTCTCCCCCACCACCCTACCCGTACCCTCCGATCCTCATCCATTGTTCCCCTCACTGTCCCACCCTCAAAACTCAAAGGCTTCGGTCACCGTGCCTTTTCACGAGCTGCACCACGCCTCTGGAACTCTCTCCCCCAACCACTCATAGGGCTTTCACACCGGCAAAGAACCATGCCGGTTCGCGTTCGCGTTCGGAAACCTCTGAACCTTGGTGCTGTCTGGCGAACGAGCCCGCGTTCATACCAGTGTAACCTGAACCATCCGCGTCATCAACGCTGGGTGATGAAGGGGCAGGATAAACAAAACAATTCACAACTAGATGGCAGCTACTTCACTGGAAAAGAGGATAATATCTTCCACTACTACAGTATCTGAAATAAACACAATTTTCTGTGAAACAAAACAAAAGACACTTTCTATATGCGTTCTTTTACTAAACAGCTGCTCCATTACAGGAATAGAAATGGCTTACGAAATTCGCGTTCGCGCATGTCCGCGAGCGTGTGCGTGTGTGCTGAGCATGTGAGGAAGATAGAGAGAATAATGACACTTTTGATATTGTTTTTGATCACTAATGATTAGATTTAGATTAGATTACATTGTCTACTTCCTCCTTGCTGGTCTCTGCAGCCTAGAATAGGACACACCCACTGACGACGTGACTGTTCTACGTTTTGGTTCGCGCTTGAGAACCACTATTTTTTGGTGCCTGCTGCGAACCAACTTTTCAGGTTCCGAACCAATTGAGCTTCGGTCTGAACGCGCCGGCCGGTTCCAGACTTGGTTCGCGAACGCGAACCGGCACGGTTCTTTGCCGGTGTGAAAGCCCTATCAGAGACTCACCCTCACTCCTCACTTTTGAATGAATGAATGAATGGTCTTTATTGTCATTGCTATAGTACAGGTACCAAACAACGAAATTTGGGAGGGGTGGCTCCCCTGGTGCTAGGAAAGAAAAAAAAACTAAAAAAACAAGAAGGGAAAGGAGCTGGTTTACATAAATAAAGGCTATGTACACTATCCACTATACTATACTGTACAGATAAGACGACTAGGGTTGTCATATTGTACATAGTGTTATTGCACATTCATTTAAAGTGTCGCAGTTTGCAGGCTTGAAATGTACACATTTGTGCCTCAGCACTACACCTGATTTTTTTCAATCCAGCAGCTGCCATCAATCCGTCCAGACTGTCCAGGGCCCAGAACCTAGGTCTTTGCTGTGTTCAGGGCCTGAAAATCCCACCTCAAAACCTACCTGTTCTCCCATGCCTACAGCCTCCCCTACCCATCTCCCCCATCCCGGCGCCCCCGCCCCCCCCCCTTGACACGCATACAACCTCCCCTACCCCTACCCATCTCCCCTAACCCTGCCACCCCCCTGATATGCATACAGCCTCCCCTACCCCTAACCACCTCCCCTGTCCCTACCACCCCCCCCCCCTCCCCGTTCGCTGACTGTGTTCCATGTTACTTGTTGTTTTTGTGTTTTCCTTATCCCCTATTGTCAGCGTCTTTGAGCCTCGGAAAAGCGCTATATAAATTCAATGAATTATTATTATTATTATTACAACTAGAATTGGAAGGCAAATCAACATTACTTGGCTGATTATCAATAGCTGGATTATCTGCATTAGCATCAAAGTTAGCGTTTAACAAAATTGGACAGTCTCCTGCATGTGACTTGTTCAAATGCTTCCTAAAGCCTGAAAAGGTACCAAATACACGACAACAATCTGCTTGACCACATTTTAGTCTAAGAGTTCTACCAGGGCACATTCCATGTACCAACTTGAGACGCCTCACAAGCAAGTTGGTACTTCCATGAGTAGCATGGCAAACAAAACATATAACAGGCATCAGTGCAGTTTACCTCTAAGGCATTAGTGCAGGAGTTTGGCTCTAAGCTCAGCAACCCTTGGAGTTTCCTTCACCTTCCCCATGTCTATGTTGTACACAGTTGTCTGGATAAAGGTGTACATGCTGCGCAGAGATGTATTGTAAGCAGTACAAAAAACGAAGTGAATCTTGAACTCATCGAAAGCACCAAGAGCACTTGTTGACTTTAACGGCAAGGCTCGCCTGTCCAGGATGATGAAGTACGCATGGATGATGCTCCTCCTGGTCCCCACTGCTAGAAGATATGGTTGTTGGCTCTGGTCAATCGCATCAAGGTGCTGCTGGATACTGGTTCCTGCCTGAAGATGACAAACATGAAGACCATCATTAGTTCATAATAACGGCAGCAGCACAACCTATCTATCTATCTATAAGAATGGCAACACAAACCTTTTGGAATTTTACAAGATGCTGCTCAGCTTGGGATGCAGACATCTTTCCTGGTCTTTTGCAGCCTTGTGATGCAGGAGGAATCAAATGGAGCAGGAGAAGGATAGAGGAAAGGTCACTGTCCCATCCTAAACAAAGAAGATATCCTGAGTAAAATGGTTCATTCCCATCATCAGTGACATTAACATTTCAGAGTCATTTTAAATAATAATATAAATGATCATTTTTAATCATCTAACCATCAGCATTTGTGTCAGCTCCCTCATCAACTGTAGATTCAGCCATCTCGATCAGCTCCTGAAGTTCAGCTCCCTGACTGGCAAGGGTCTTGCTTAGCGTGATGATCTTTTGCTTGAATGTAGTTGGCCACCTCTCCAAAAACTTGGCTGATGTCTCCTCTCCAAACAGCAGCACAAAATCCTGTTCAATCTGAAAAAAATCAGGTGGTGAAGTAAGCAGTACAGGCTCTACTTGCCTTCTGCTGTTTTGCAACAGTATTGCCATGCTACGAACGGACAGAGATGGACACATGACACGTATAGAAGCAGCTGCACAGCATAAAAATAAGACAAGACAACAAACAAAACATTTGTTTTGAGTTTCAAGTCAATTTCTTTCTCACAAAATATTTAACTTTTTCTCAAACACCGTTTTGGAGGCCAATCACCAGGATACACATGAATCGAACAACTACTATTACGGAAGTATTGTCTTTGTTTACATTTACTGGCCAACCTGAATTGGCATCTAGAGATTAAACGCAATGTATACAATTTAAAACTGTTCTTTAAAAAAGTCTTACCAAGCCCTTCACATCCAGAAAGCGGTTAAAAATTCGGTTAGGATGGTGGAGCATTTAATCGGGTTGTGGGTCATCTTCTTCCTGTACTCAAAGGTCGATTTCATCTTCTGTTTGACCGTTTCTTCATCAGAAGAATGCTTCATAAGAGAAATGGCCTCTCTGCACTGGTCTTCACTCAGGGTAACCGAAGTGGATGGACTGGACTCCCTCTCAGCAGTTGGCCCTCCAGAGTATAGTTGAGTGGGTCGTTTGAATGGTTTTGATTCTATTTGCGAGGTATCCATCTCCACTCTTGGGATCGAAATAATGTTCCTTAAGAAGATGAACGTGGTTACTAATCTTAAAGAAAAAGTTAACCAAGTCTCATTTGCTCAGATACCATACCAGACAAATTAAAAATTAAATTACAAATTAAACACAGATGCTCTTTATCAGTTGTAATATATACTTGCATATCCATTTTCGGTGTAGGGATCCTTCAAGTATGGGAACAAGGAGACGATGCCTCGTGCAAACGTTTCCCTCACACTGCGCGGTGGTGCTGTCCTGAAATGAATATACACAAGCAGCATTCCTACTCTGTCAGCTATATATCAGGAGTGATTTTAGAAGCTGTATCATGACAATCGAGTTTGATACAAGTGAAATCTTCTCCCAATAGCAGTGGATGGCCAGCAGTAGCCTAACCAATTATTTGACTGAGATACGGATACAGAAATCATTCTTAACAAACAGCAGAGCAAGTACTGCTCTACAATTTTCATTATGAATCTTTCCTTTCAACTTACCCACGAGTCTCTGTCATCTCTGAAACAAGAATGTTGATCATCATTCGTCTGGTGCTGTCAGTGAGGCTTTTAGATTTGGAGTATTCCTTGATGACAACCTCTCCACCAGGTTTCTTATTGAGTATGCTCTCTATCAGCTGTAAGAAAACAGCAGTGTTGAAGGGTTAGTTTACTATTTTGAACGTTAGACCCCATTTGCGGTCCCTCTATGAACCTGAAACAAAGAGAGCTTTTCTGCAGGGCTACAATAGAAGTCAATGGTAGCAGTAGCAGCCATGTCAGGAAACTCACCGAGTGGTCACTGGTGTCCGTTGATGTTCTGACAAAAAAAGCATGCTTCTTATCAGGTTTTATGTATCATTTAGCATTCAGTCGCAGTACAGCCATATGCTTCCACTGAAAATAGTTCCATGCTAAATGATACATAAAACCTGATAAGCATACTTTGCGGAGATTTTCTTTGTCAGGACATCAACGGACACCAGTGACCACTCTGAGTTTCGTGACTTTGAAAACGAGAGTTTAATTTTGAGTTTGGTAGTGGCTGCTACTGGTACCATTGACTTCTATTGTAGCCCTGCAGAAAAGCTGTTGCTAACTCAATAATGGAGCGATCAGTGAAATGATGGTCTCTATGTTTCAGGTTCATGGTAGAGGAACCGCAAATAGGGTCTAATGTTCAAAATAGTGAACTAACCCTTTAAAATCCATTTTCTGGCACATGAATTGCAGAATGAATTACAAACATACATTTTTTGCTTCGTCATCAGATCTTTGACCTTTTCTTGAAGGGCTTCCATCCTCGCTCAAAATTATTGTATCACTCAAGGCCTGAGGCATTCATCTCAGAACCGGCAGAGGAAGGACTCATCAGGGGAGATGCTAAAATACACAATACACACAAATGTTATATTGAAAGTAATGCCACAAGTGACCAAGACTTGAAAACATAGATGGTTCCCACCCTATAGTTCCAACCACTATATCCTGTTTTTACAGTTCATACATTTATGCAGTTTGAACTTCACACACTACACTGAACCGGCACCACCATAGCCCTGGACTGATGCTGCAGAAGCTAGAGAGGGAGAGGAAGGTGGGCATCGCTGCCTTCATACGCACGATAAGACTGAGTCGTCCCCTGGTGGTTCAGACTGAGGTAAAGACTGACTCCAGACTTAACCCCTGTCAGACTGACTCTAACCCCTACCAGACTGAGGTAAAGACTGACTCCAGACTAACCCCTATCAGACTGGTAAAGACTGACTCCAGACTCACCTCTATCAGACCAGCACATGCCTTCATTGCCCAGTGTGAGCTTGAACACACCAAGGTCTGGCTCTTTCACCACCTCCTCAAACACATCCCCATCAACTTCAGATCCAGATCCATCATACAGCTTTGCATCTGATAAACTGGTAAGTGGTAACTGGGATTCCAAATTTCAGGAAAGCTGTGACAAACATTAAAACAACAGCCTACAATTAGATTTGCAATCATAATGGTAAAAGTAATCAGACTAAATCGCAAATTAAAAGCTTACCTTCAGTCAAAAGGTTGTCAAGTGTCAGGTCAATGATCTTGACATATTTTTGTTCACCATTGAACCTCACCTTGATCAGCATCTGGAAGTAGTGATACAAGATAGGCCACAGTGGATGAAAAAGCATTACATTTGTATTTCAATCATGACACATTACAAGAGAGACAACTAACTTCTTCACCAATACTCATTTACTTAGCTATGGTAATTTCACAGTACAATATATAATAAAGACTGACTGCAGGGAGAGGAGCGAGCTAGCTAGTTCAGTGTTGCCAGATTGGATTGATTGGCGCGAGATCACTTCGACACCTCCCCACACAATGCAATGCAGTCTTTGCTCTTTCACTGGAATCTATGAACGTTAGCTACGTTAGGCTAGATAAAGAATACAACAGTAACCCTCCAATTAGCTAGTTTAATGTCGCTCATTTACATCTTCTGTGATGATGCTAACGCTAATCGTTGTAGGATTCCCCGCACACATGTTAAGTAAACTAGCCATTCAAGCTAATATTAGCTATGTTAGCCAACTCCCCACACGTGCACGTTGTTAACGTATTTTACTGGAATCGAGAGACATTACAAAAAAGACAACACAATCACCCCTCTACACTCTGTTAAGAACGTTAACTTTACCTCTACTGACATTGTCTAGTTAGACGTTAGCTAACTTGCCTTAATTCTCTTAATGTGAACACTTGCACATGGTCGGTGACGTTAGCCCTTTGGAAACCAGTATTTTAAGATATAAGATCAGCTGGAGTGTATGGTGAACAACAATATAAAGTTATTCTAAAATGCTGCTTCTATTGAAATGCCAAAGTATCCGTTTAATTAATAGATGATTAGGAGAAACTTACCGGAGTTGTTCGAAGTCACTCGAAAATGGCATTCAGTGAAATGGCGCTGTGAAAACATTCTGCTTGAAGAAACCACGTGACTGAAGAAACCAGGTGGGACTGATTGAAAAATGATGGGCGGGGCTTTCCAGAGTGCGTCTGACACCGTGTCAATGAACTCCTTGAATTATCACCAACACTGGAGGGAATATTACTCTAGCTGTTGTTGTAATAACTCGGAAAGAGTCAATGTATTTTTACACTGCATATTTAACACTGGGGAATTTACTGTGTAGTGAGCAGTGATTTGCAGTGGGTTTCTTTACTATACACTTTCACTGATATTCCATTTCGAATCAGATTTATATTTTCAATAAAAGTTAGAATTTGTAGACCTTAATTAAAATAATAATGTCATAATTCTCACCTGAAAAGAAATCGTCCTCCATTATGTCACATTTCAGATAGCTGTCTAAAAAACAAATACAAAATGATTGCAATTAAGTTATCCGTAAAGCTGCGTCTTGGTTGTCTCGCAAAGAAGGGCTGGGGTGACCAGAGGGGAGAGGAGAGGGCTGGGGTGACCAGAGGGGAGAGGAGGGGGCTGGGGTGACCAGAGGGGAGAGGAGAGGGCTGGGGTGACCAGAGGGGAGAGGAGAGGGCTGGGGTGACCAGAGGGGAGAGGAGGGGGCTGGGGTGACCAGAGGGAAGAGGAGAGGGCTGGGGTGACCAGAGGGGAGAGGAGGGGGCTGGGGTGACCAGAGGGGAGAGGAGAGGGCTGGGGTGACCAGATGGGAGAGGAGAGGGCTGGGGTGACCAGAGGGGAGAGGAGGGGGCTGGGGTGACCAGAGGGAAGAGGAGAGGGCTGGGGTGACCAGAGGGGAGAGGAGGGGGCTGGGGTGACCAGAGGGGAGAGGAGAGGGCTGGGGTGACCTCCAGGGCCTGAGCAGGGAACTGCTGTGCTGGAGCGAGGTCAGTCAGTGCTTACAGCCGAGCACAGCCAGTTGGAGAGGCATGATAGTGGCCTTCATGTCCAGCCTGTCGCCTTCCTACCGCACAGCAGGGACACTGGGAAGGGACACTGGACACATCCGAGGAGGAACACTAATGCTTAATTAATGACATGGGTATCTGTGATGTGAAACCAAAGGTAGCATGTTGCAAATTTAAAGTCAAGTTGAACTGCTTTCCAGTGTAACAAAAAAAAACTGATGGTCATTAGGCTACATGTAGAATGCTGATAGTGTATGTGTTTATGGTGGTATATTTGACTCACAGTAGACAATGTGGTATGTATGCTATTGTGTGAATTACTACTATTGCAAATTTCATTAAAAAAATAAATAAGTAAACCATTGAGCCAACAAACAACAAAGGACACAAGTGTACGCTTGCAAACAAAATAACAAGAACACACACACACACACACACACACACACACAGTGGAGTGAGAACTTGAGTCACTTCAATCTAAAGGAACTCTGGCAGTCAACAACCAGAGAATAAAAGAAACAATTTACATGCAAATCAAAGTTTATCAGCTCAATCTCTTTATGCCCGTTTCCCCTGCAAATTTGCATTCATATGCACAAAGGCATTCACTTAGCTGTAACCCAAGTTTACACATCTCAGCATTTCCCATTTGGAGAGGCAGACGCGTGCATTTAATGCGAAGCCACTCAGCTCCACGGCTCTTGTGAGGGATCGCTCCGTGTCAGTCTGAGGAGATAGCAGCATGTGTCAAGTGCATAAAATAAAGCCCTGTGCCAAAGTGACAGGGCCAGGGTATGGTAGGCAAATGGCTGTTCACACTCACTCTGCAGCCACATACAGCCAGGCTAAGAAACATTAACTGCACTCTTGGCTTAAAGTGAGGGGTTTGTGAGAAGCAATTGGTTTGTGAGATGTGTGCTGCAAAAAAAAGAAATACTGTTTGTGAGCTGTGCATCGTCTGTCAGATCTCGGTGCAAAGTATTGTGGATTTTCTCTATCAAAGAGTCCTCATTCATATTCTGTCAGGGGTAATCTGCGGTGAGTGGGAAACAAAGACATGTCAAAGGGAGTTAAGAGAAATCCTGAGTCTATGTGCTAGCCTACTGTATATGAGCTCCTTATAAGAGGTAGGTGCATGGCTTAGTATAACCACCAGAGGGCGATGATACACAGACTGCAAACTACTAACTCAAGCAGTTGAATTTGAGAAAATACGATCTACTGCACAAACAAGGGCTAGTGGAGGTAGACATTAAGACACAGGTGAAAGGTGACATGACAGATCATCTGTAAAGTCTACAGTCTACTACTAAAACTCACTATGATTCACATTTGACTGTGATAATTTCTCGTCTTTATTGTATTAATAATGTCAGAACGTAATGGCTTTTACATTCCATGACCACTTGATGTCACCCTTCCCCCTCAAATACTGCATCTGTTAGGAAGTGCATAATCCTCATTCTGAGGACCGCTGTGTCTACTGGTTTTGTCTGTAGATTGCCTATGAGTGTCTTTGATGGGGTTTTCAAAGTCGGTATGCATTGAAAAGCAACAAAGATCAGCAGACAGGTATTCCCTTGTAGATATATTGCTGTGACATCGCCATCACATTTTAGTTAGGGGTTCCTAATGGAGAATTACGTTATTTAAATGAAAGTATTATTTGGTCCAATGGATCTAATCCCATTTTCACAGCTGCAGTATTATCTTTACTCTTGTCCACTTACTTTCTAAATGACACCTTCTTTGCCATCATACCGGCAGATTTTCTAAGAAGCAATAGAAAATATTCTGAAGCTGTGGGTAAAAACATTTTACCTACAATTAGACCTAGACACTCTACACAGAGCGGACCGGACGCTGCTTAGTGAGAAGACGCGAGGAGGCGGCCTCATTATATCTACGAAGGACAGCTGGTGCTTAAACACGAAAACTTTAAGTAGCCACTGCTCCCCAGACCTGGAATACTTGACTGTTAAATGCCGACCCACATACCTCCCGAGGGAATTCAACACGGTGTACATAACATCTGTTTACATCGCACCTAACGGAGATGCTAGCTTAGCATTGGCGTGGCTACATGACGTCATCAGTGGTGGACAGAGCGCAGACCCACAGGCAGTACATATAATCGCCGGGGACTTTAATCATGCTGACCTGAAGGTAGTACTACCCAAGTTCTATCAGCATGTTAAATGTGCAACAAGAGGAGAAAAAACACTGGACAAGGTATACACCAACATCAAGCTTGCTTACAAGGCTAGACCGCTAGCTCATCTAGGCATGTCTGACCACGTGTCAATCCTCCTGATCCCAGCCTACACTCCCATGAGGAAAAGTGCTCCCATCACCACTAAGACTGTCAGAACCTGGCCAGCAGGGTCCGCTCCACTGCAGATCTGCCTGAATGACACCTCATGGCAGGAATATGAGCATGAGGACCTGGAACAGTTCACGTCGTCGGTTCTGAACCACATAGTGAACTGCACCAACTCAGCCACCGTGGACAAACGTGTCCGGGTCTACCCCAACACGAAGCCATGGATGACTGGGAAGGTCCAAAAACTGCTCAAGGAGAGGGACAACGCCTACTCAGCGAAGGACACACTGCTGTACAGCACCACCAGGGCTAACCTAAAGCGTGGCATCCGGGAGGCCAAGGCAGACCACAGAGAGAAGATTGAGGAATGCTTCCTGAGCAACGACTCCAGGTGGGTGTGGCAGGGGGTTCAGCACATGACAAACTTCAGAGCCAACAGGCTCACAGCCGCGGAGGACGACCCCCTGCTGGCGGAAAAGCTGAACTCCTTCTACGCCCGGTTCGACGAGGGGCGAACGGAGGTAACCACAACACAAACACCACTCTCTCCAGCTCTCAGCAGCCTCACCCTCACAGAGCATGAAGTGAGACGGGTGCTGAAGGCGGTGGACCCCAGAAAAGCCTCAGGGCCGGATGGCGTCCTGGGACGGGTGCTGAGGGACTGCGCCGACCAGCTGGCCGGGGTTTTCACCAACATCTTCAACCAGTCCCTGTCCCAGGCCACCATCCCACCCTGCCTGAAAACCTCAACTATCATCCCAGTCCCGAAGAAAAGCACGGTGAGCTGCCTAAACGATTACCGCCCGGTGGCACTCACACCAATCATCATGAAGTGCTTCGAGAAACTAGTCCGGGCCTACATAGTCACACGCCTCCCGCCCAACCTGGATCCATACCAGTTCGCCTACAGAGCCCACAGGTCCACAGAGGACGCCATCGCGACGACTCTCCACTCCACTCTATCCCACCTGGAGAGGGGGAACAGCTACGCGAGACTGCTCTTTGTGGACTTCAGCTCTGCCTTCAACACCATCCTTCCAGACAGGCTAGTGACCAAACTACTAGACCTGGGACTATCACACTCAATCTGTGCATGGATCAAGGACTTCCTGTCTGACCGCCCCCAGAGGGTGCGGGTGGGCTCCCACACCTCCACAGCCCTCAGACTCAGCACTGGGTCCCACCAGGGCTGCGTGCTAAGCCCCATCCTCTACAACCTCTGAACCTCTACACCTACGACTTCACCCCCGTCCACCCCAGCAACTCCATCGTAAAGTTTGCAGACGACACCACCGTGGTGGGCTGCATCTCGGGGGGGGACGAGGCGGCGTACAGGGATGAGGTGGAGCAGCTGGGCAAGGTTAACAACCTGCTGCTGAACCAGTCAAAGACCCAGGAAATCATCGTGGACTTCAGGAGGAAAAAATCTGAGGTCCAGCCCCTGCTCGTCGATGGAGGGAGCGTGGAGAGAGTCTCAACCCTCCGATTCCTGGGGGTGCACATACAGGATGACCTGTCCTGGAAGACCAACACAGCAGCCATCATCAAGAAGGCACAACAGCGGCTCTACTTCCTGAGAGTCCTCAGGAAATACCACATCGGACAGGAGCTGCTTGAGACCTTCTACCGCTGCGCAGTGGAGAGCATCCTCACCTACTGCATCTGCGTGTGGTTCTCCAGCTGCACAGCCGCAGAGAGGAAAGCGCTACAGAGAGTCGTGAGATCGGCCCAGAAGATCACCGGCGCCCCCCTCCCCTCTCTGGAAGAGCTGTACAACACACGCTGCCTCAGGAAGGCCTCCAAGATCTCCAGAGACCCATCCCACCCTGGGAACGAACACTTTGTTCGGCTGCCCTCGGACAGGCGGTTCAGGACCATGTTCGCAAGGACAAATAGACTGAAGCTCAGCTTCTACCCCAGGGCCATTCAGGCCCTGAACACAGCAAAGACCTAGGTTCTAGGCCCTGGACAATCTAGACAATTGGCAGCTACTAGATTGTAATCAAGTGCAATACTGAAACACAACTGTGAACATTTCAAACCTGCAAACTGCGACACTTTAAATGAATGTGCAATAACACTATGTGCAATATGACAACCCTCGGGTACATAAGGTTCAGAGATAGGAAATGTTAGAATAGGTATAGCATAGCATAGAGTACAGCACAGTGTTTTATTTGTATAGTATAGTATAGTGGATAGTGTACATAGCCTTTATTTATGTAAACCAGCTCTTTTCCCTTCTTGTTTTTAGTTTTTTTTTCCTAGCACCAGGGGAGCCCCCCCCTCCCAAATGTCGTTGTATGGTACCCAGGGCTGGACTGGGACAAAAATTAGGCCCTGCCATGTGGCTCAGACCGGCCCAACACAATCGGTCCGACACCGCCGATCAACATGCTGGCAGTCTGTTGAATATACCATTTGTAAAAACCCCTATAGAGCGGAGTAAGTGACATGGACAGCAAGTATACCAATGCAAGTGTGAACCAGTGTACTCACTCACTGTTGACGTACTCCACGGTGATGAGACATGGCTGCTGTGCTGAGCAAACAATACCCATACTCAATACTGTTAAGTAGTTGTATAACAAAAAGCTCGGCAGTCATAGGAATAATTACAATTATTTATTAACATTCTAATACTGTTAAGTAGTACAATTATTTATTAACATTTTAAATACAAACAATATCAAATATCACTCAATATAACACCACTGTAAAAAATTTGCAGACAATGCAATAGGGAAGAGAGAGAAAGACACACACACACACACACACAAGAGAAATGTGAGACATGGTACAGCAACACATGTAAAAGATGGCTATAGCTGAAAAGATTGGATACTCACCCAGTTCCGAAAGGCTCAGCCCTTTCAATCTCCACCTGGACAATTAA
This sequence comes from Nansenia antarctica, assembly GCF_963989245.1. Taxonomy (NCBI): domain Eukaryota; kingdom Metazoa; phylum Chordata; class Actinopteri; order Argentiniformes; family Microstomatidae; genus Nansenia; species Nansenia antarctica. The sequence goes on from NC_137675.1 coordinate 14,568,011, forward strand.
TGGCCATATCCGAAAAGATAGTGAGAGGAACAGAGTAAAGGGAGGGGCAGAGATAAAAAGACAAGGAGTGAGAAGACATGATAAGTGATTACATAACTGATTCAGATCAGAATCTTCTGGGAATCAAAAAACTGATTTGCAGCATGTCTATATAGTGTATACTCACCAAGTCAAAACGCTGCCTGTGAACTCCAGATCAACCAACACAAACGGAAAAAAGTGAGGGACCCTCTACCTTTTGTTCCACAGGATGCATGCAATTCTTTGCTCTTTTTAATGCACTCCTCAAGATGCTCTTTGAGGCTAACATTGCACTTTCCTATTATAAGGATGAGCTCCAAAAAGTTGCCATGATCCAGGGTACTGTCGTCCCACTTGTATGCTGCCTCGTTCTCCACATGCCTGTAGCTCAAGCCCCTCTTGCCTATCACCTTCACCACATCCACAACACACTCCAAAACCTGGCGTTTCTTTCTTACTTGCTGCCTATGAGCAGACATCTGACTGCCAGCAAACTTGCTCTGGATATCTCCTTTTCTACTTCTTAGAAAATAGGCTTCAGCACACTTTCGGTGTGTAGCACTCTTTTCATGCTCCTCCACATTCTGTTGCGCACATCTCCATCCTGTCATTCCAGTAATACATTTTCTGGGGTCAGTGCTATTGCCAAATGCCATACAGACAAAACAAAACAATGTATGCTGTTCTTCGCAAAAATGTGAGCCACTTCCTACTGGTGCCATCTGCACATGTGAAATACTTTTGTGCCGCTGTATTTCTGATTCTCTGCTGAGGACATATCACTAAAAAGTGATCTAGCATGGAAGGCTCAGGACAGGCAAAGTAATTGAAGTCCTTAACGTGGCACTCTGTTTCCTCTGTTTCATCTTTTTCTCTCTCCTTTTCCTCTCTTTCCCTGACACTCTGCTTTTCTGGGGAGGGCAGCAGCAGCTCAACCTGGTTCAACAAGACATGGACAGAGAAGTAAACTAACTGGTTGTCAAAATCAGCAAAGTTCTCATTTACATGTACACACAGGCTGCATGATTGCATTATGTTACACCAGAAGCCCAGTCATTTCAAATGGAAGGTTGCAAGACAACATTATTGGGTTGCAGACTGCATGAGTTTTATTTCTCCATGCAATAAAAAGCATTCATTAGTTCTGAACTAGGCTAGTGTAGATTTTTTTTTAAAATATTTTTATTTTCAAATAAAAAGTATTATTAACACCCATTGTTGGTATTGCATTTATGTCAGTGACAGTGATACCTCAACTTGCTAGCTAGCAACAAAATAGAAAGTCACAAAATGCAGAACACCCCCATCTAACGTTAGCTATAGAGTCCACAGCCAAGCAGCACTAACGTTACACCACGAGAGAGATCACTGTGTGTGCATGAATTCCAGCCAAGTCCTGGTGAAGCGCAATGCAATCATGCTGCCTGTACGGGTTAGCATAAGTCATAAGACATTCTCTGCTGCTGCTCCCTTAATCTGGCCAATGCAAGCGACTAACATAACTTTGCTTTTGTAAAACCAAGTAACAACATTGCTTACCTCTCTAGCTGTGTCCTCTGTCTCCTCCTCAATTGCTAACGGCACATCAGTGCTAACGTTTGTTAGCGGTAAAGATGTTGCTGTGGCAGCCGCAGCTGTAGTAGGCCTAGCCCCCACAGTCGATGCAGAGAACATATCTGTCAGTTTCTGACATTTTGAGGCATCCTCTGCTAGCTTCTTACTTTTTTTCTCCCTAATTTTCTGGGCACCCCCTTTCACTATCTTATCTACGAACATGACACTGTACTTGGGTTGTCGGCCGAGGGATCAGAGTGGGAGAGGGGGCCGATGGACAGCAGGGCCTAAGCATGTGATTGGGCCAGCCCATGTGTTAGTATAAACGGGGGCCGCCGCTTGATTCAGCGCTAGTTGATGCCGCGCTATTTTGGGCCGCGCTAGTTTTTGTTTTGTTTTTTGGGGGGGGGGGTCAGGTGGCCCGACCGGCCCAAAACTAGCGCGGCCCATCTGCCAGCGGGCAGAAAGATTGTACCTGTACTATATCAATGACAATAAAGACCATTCATTCATTCATTCATTCATTCATTCATTCATTCATTCATTCATTCATTCATTCATTCATTCATTCATTCATTCATTCATTCATTCATTCATTCATTCATAGATAAAGTTTACAAAGTAAGACAAGTCGTCATGTTCCCTGGCACATGCTCCTCAACTCAGGGCCGGAGTGTGAACTCTCTCTGCGGTTGTTTAGGGCTACGGCCGCTAGAGGGGGCTACACGTGATTTTGGCGCAAAGTACCACCCGTCAATCAAAAACCCCGCCCCTTTTTTTAAAAAAAGAAAAAAAACTGGATCAGCCCTGCAACCTGTGCATGCGGTGAGGTCGCGAGAGCTGACGTACGTACGCACTCGGAAGTGGCCGGTGGAGTCGGGAGATTGCAGGCGGGATTTTTGAATCGTGGACGCTGGTTTTGACAACTGTCAGAGAGCGAACGCTGGTTTTGACAGCTGTCAGAGAGCGATCGCTAAGTGGAATCCTTTCGTGAACTGTATATTGTCCGTATACTAAATCGGAGCTCCTATATTAGTTCAGGATAGGAACAAGCCGCATTGTAAGAGGAGGACAATTGTGAACACTATTTATGGCTACGGCCAGGGGAGGGGAGGGGGGGTTGAAAGTTGGAAGTAAGCGAAGCTCCTCAGTAGAGGACGTGCCTGGAGGGAAAATGAGGAAGACAGCTGACAGCGCTGAGTTTAAAGTACTGGTAGTGTTTAAACTGAAGGACCCAAATGGAACGGGGGGGTTTAGAGCAGTTAATCCTCTTAAAATTGCAGAATCACTGAAGAGTGTTGGTGAAATAGATGCAAGAATACTAGCTAATGGCATGCTCATGGTGATGTGCACAAGTGCAGAAACACAAAAGAAAGTGCTTGGTGTAAAAAAAATAGCTGGGCTAAAAGTAGAAGCTGCTATCTCAAACAAAAATGACGGAATCAAAGGAGTGATCTATGGTGTCTGTGCAGACATATCTGAGAAAGAAATGAGGGAGCAAATCAAGGGGGGGAAAGTTAAAGAAGTGAGGAGATTTAAAGCACGGATGGGTGGCAACCTGAACGCTCCGGTTATGATAACGTTTGAAGGTGATAGCCTGCCGCCCAGGGTTTTCTTTGGGTGCTTGTCGTTCCAAGTGAGAAAGTATGAGAGGCCCCCGCTTAGATGCTTCAAATGTCAGAGATTTGGCCACGTAGCTGCGTCATGTCGCGGCAATCAAAGATGTTCAAAATGTGGGGGGGGTCATGATCTACTAAACTGCGAAATGACCGATAATGAGCCGAAATGTTGTAATTGCGGGGGCGCCCATATGGCATCCTTTCGGGGATGCCCTCACTTTGAGAGGGCGAAACGTGTTCAGGACGTTAAAGAGCAGCATAATATTTCGTATGCGGAGGCTGTAAAGAAAGTAGACGGGAAAAGCGACAGGGGGGCTGTGTATGTTGGCTCATCTCAGATGTCCCCATCAGCAACCCCGTGGGCCCCTCCCCCCTCGGTACCAGCAGATTCAATTGTGGTTAAAAAAGAAAGCTTAATAGCACTCATAGTCGATGTGGTGGTGTGTACAAAGGATAAGGAGTTAAGCAAGTCAGACATCTTGAGGGCGGTGGTTGAGGCAGCGGGGAGGTTCTTGGGAACGGGGCCATGTGATCCCGCAGCACTGCATAAGTACATGAACATCATGAATAGCCCTTTGACAGGCAGTCAGGGAAAGGCTCCTCCTATTTCTAAGGCACGGCAGAGGGAGGTAGAGGAAATTGAGGTTGATCATGCGTTGGTTTTTGATGAAGATGATACTTAAGCTAATCATTATGTTTTGTATTCTACAATGGAATGCAAGGAGCCTTATTGATTGATTGATTGATTGAGAATGTTTATTTTGGTCCCCTATACAATTCACAATACAGATATAAGAAAATGTACATAGTCACAATTTATAACATCAGGGCCAAAAAGGTGTAGGCTGAAGCCGTGGCTTATTGCGCCTACCCTTGTTACATGTATGCATGTCCCCCCATGAATGCATAATCAAAACATTGAAACTTTTATAAACAAAATGTCACTTACGCATGTCAACAAAAAGTTCAAAAAATAAAATAAAAATACCAAACAAAAACTATATTTAAACCTCTGTTTTATACTTGTTAATCATCTTATTTTTAAATAATTTTTTAAATCCTTTTAATGTACTACACATTTTCATTTCCTTTTCAAAAGCATTCCATAAATTAACTCCTTTAACTGTTATACATCTTTGTTTTGCATTTGTTCTAATCTTTGTTTTCATAAACATACATATTCCTCTGAGTTCATAATTACTCTGTCTAACTTGAAATAGTCTCTGGATACAGTCTGGAAGCATCTTATTTTTTACTTTATACATGACTTGTGCCATTTTGAAGTCCACCAATTCTTTAAATTTGAGATCATAGGTGTTTATGAATAATTTGTTAGTTGGTTCTTGATAGGCAGCTCTGTTTATAATTCGTATAGCTCTTTTCTGTAGTAAATAAATTGGATTTGTGATTGTTTTGTATGTGTTTCCCCACACTTCCACACAGTAGGTTATGTATGGAACTATTAGGGAGCGGTACAATATGTGTAATGAATTTGGATTAAGTATGTCTTTTGTTTTATGCAGTATTGCAATAGACTTTGATATTTTAGTCTTTAAGTAGTTTATGTGTGTTTTCCAACATAGTTTGTGGTCTATAACAACTCCCAAAAATTTGTTTTCATAAACTCTTTCAATTTCAACATTATCTATCTTGATTTGTACTTGATTATTTATTTTTCGATTTCCAAATATCATAAGTTTAGTTTTTTCTAAGTTCAATGACAACTTGTTTGTGTCAAACCATCGTTTTATAGTTTTTAGTTCCGTTTCCACTGTATCCAGAAGCTGCTCCAAATCTTTGCCAGAACAAAATAAATTAGTATCATCTGCAAACAAAACAAAATTTAACAACTTGGACACATTGCAAATATCATTGATGTATAGAATAAACAGCTTTGGACCCAGCACTGAACCTTGTGGGACCCCACATGTGACCCTTAGCAGTTCAGATTTATCATTGTTTATTTGTACATACTGGTGTCTATTATCAAGATAGTTTCTAATCCATAAATTTGCTAACCCTCTAATTCCATATCTATCAAGTTTTCTTTTTAATAATCTATGATCAATAGTATCAAATGCTTTCTTTAGATCTATGAATATCCCTACAGTATAATCTTTACTTTCAATTTTTGTGGATATTTTTTCAATCAATTCCATCACTGCCATTGTAGTGGATCGATTTGCTCTAAATCCAAATTGATGGTCACTCAGTAGGTTTTGTTTTTCTATAAAATCGTCCAGTCTTACTACAAACAGTTTTTCTAATATTTTTGAGAACTGAGGAAGGAGAGAAATTGGTCTATAATTGGAGAAACTGTGCTTGTTTCCATTTTTGTAGATAGGAATGACCTTTGCTATTTTCATTTGGTTGGGAAATATGCCGGTTTGAAATGATTGGTTACAGATATGAGTCAGTGGCTTTGCAATATATTCTATAATATTTTTTACTAGTCTCATATCTATGTCATTACAATCTGTAGATTTTTTATTCTTAAATTTGGTTACCACATCAATTATTGCAAATGGACAGGAACTTAAGAAATGTGTGGACATTGGAGAAGATAAGCCTGATTTAATATGTATACAAGAGACTTGGCTGAAGCCGTGTCTAGACTTTGTTATACCAGGTTATGAAGGTATAAGGAAGGATAGGGGAGAAGGAACAGGTGGTGGGTGTGCAGTGTTCATCAAAACAGGGATTCAGTACAAGGCAGTTGACATACAGTCTAGCCTTGAATGTGTTTTAACAGAGATATGGAGTTCACAGGGGAAAGTCACTGTAGTCAATTTTTATAATCCATGCAAGGTGTTAACACTTGAAGAGCTAGACGCCATTATGGAGCAAGTCAGCTCCCCAGTCATTTGGGTGGGGGACTTCAACGCCCACAACCCGTTGTGGGGAAGTGAAAAGAGGGATAGGAATGGAATCACGTTGGAGGAGTTTCTAGAAAGGCACGGGTTGATAGTTATGAACGATGGCAGGCCCACTAGGATTCAGATAGAGACAGGAAAACTGTCATGCATAGACCTAACACTTGCATCCCCAGCGCTGGCCAGAGTTGGGGAGTGGGAAACCATAGAGGAAAACACAATGGGCAGTGACCATTTTCCTATACTGAGTGGGTTTGGCAGGGCTTTGACAAAGGAAGTGGAGGGCAGGCCCAAAGTATTTAATTTCACCCGCGCAGAGTGGGAAAAGTTTGAAGAAGAGACAGCAGCCCTAGTGGGGGAAGTTGAAAGTGATGGAACAATTGACGCCTTTAATGAGTCATTAAGCTCAATGATACTCACTGCAGCACAAAACTCAATCCCCATAAGGCAGAGCCCGAAAGACAGAGTAGCTGTCCCGTGGTGGAATAAGGAATCTGATGTAGCCTTAAAAGATAGAAATAGAGCATACCGTAAACTAAGGAAGTTTCAGTCACAGATTAATGCAATTGATTACAAGAGACTAAGAGCAGTTGCAAGGAAAACTATTAAGGAAGCCAAGAGGAATTGTTGGAGGAAATATTGTGGCACAATAGGCCCTGACACCCCCCTTAGGGAAGTGTGGTCAAGAGTCCATAGAATGTCAGGAAAATTTAGGAGTTACACAATGCCAGTTTTGAATGACGGGGTAAGGGAGGCTGTAAGCAACGGAGAGAAGGCGAGCATGTGTGTCAGAGTATTCCAGGCTGTGCATAACTCAACCGCCTTGGGGGAAGAAGGGGTGAGGAAAAGAGCTGAAGTGCTGAGGAACGAACAATGGAAGCTTAACCACTGCCATGAAAATAGTAACCCTTTTAATTTGCTTTTCTCTCTCAAGGAACTGAGAGATGCTATTCAGGCCGGGGCCAACACTGCCCCAGGAAGAGATAGACTGAGCTATGAGATGTTCAAACATTTAAATGACCTTGTGCTGGATGAGATACTAGCGCTGTTTAATGCGATATGGGAGGCAGGTAGTTTGCCAGCAGAGTGGAAGCACGCAGTCATAATCCCAATACTGAAGCCAGGTAAAAATGCATCAAGGCCTGACTCATATCGCCCCATAGCTTTGACATCAGTAGTGTGCAAAATAATGGAGCGTATGGTAACCAACAGGCTGGTGTACTTTTTAGAAACTAGAGGAGTGTTTGTTGACTACCAAAATGGGTTCAGAATAGGAAGAGGTACAATGGACTCTGTAGCAGTCTTGGACTTAGAGATCAGAAAGGCTATAGCTAACAAGGAAGCCATGATAGGAGTGTTTATAGACATTGAAAAGGCCTACGACTCTATGTGGAAGGAGGGAGTACTAATTAATCTGCATGATGCAGGGGTAAAGGGGAGGATGTTCAACTGGATCAAGGATTTTCTCATGGCTAGAACAATCCAGGTGAGAGTGGGTGGGGCCTACTCCGAAACAGTCCATATAGAGAATGGCACCCCTCAGGGTTCAGTAATCAGCCCAGTACTATTTAATGTTATGATCAATGACATCTTTAAAAATATAGGGCAAGGATTTGGCAGGTCTCTGTTTGCGGATGATGGGGCCATCTGGTGGAGAGGCAGGAATGTGGAATTCCTTTTTTAAAAAATTCAAGAAGGGCTAAAGGCAATAGAAGAGTGGGCAGATAGGTGGAGCTTTAAAATTTCGGTGCCAAAGAGCAAGTTCATGGTGTTTGGGCTAAAACGGAAAATACCACAGGTACAGCTAAAACTATATGGGGCTCCCCTAGAGCGAGTCAAGGAATTCAAATTCCTTGGAATGTGGTTGGATGAAAGGCTAACATGGAGAGTCCACATAGGGAAAGTGAGAAGCAAATGTGAAAAAGTAATTAACGTCCTCCGGAGCCTGGCTGGATGTGAATGGGGAGCTGAGAGGGGGACAATGTTAATGATTTATCAGGCAATGGTCAGGTCAGCAATAGACTATGGGAGCTTTGTCTATGGATCCGCTGCAAAGTCCACTTTGGACAAACTAGACGCAGTGCAATCAAGAGCTCTAAGAACTTGCTGTGGGGCGTTTAGAACGACTCCCATCCCAGCCCTGCTTGTGGAAACGGGAGAGTGGCCACTTAGAATTAGGCGCAGCAAGCTAGGACTGCATTATTGGGCCAAACTGAAAGGTTCTAGTCTGAGTCTTTCAGCCAAGTGCCTAGTGAATAAGAGTTGGGAGTTTGCTGATGGGAAGAAGAAAGGAAATTTCCTAGCTGGCGCTGGAGAGTTGGCTGAAAGAGTGGGAGTAGACAAAAATAAAGTGGGCCTAGTACATGCATTCTGGTCAGCGGTGCCAGTGTGGCTACTCCCAGAGCCCACTGTAGATCTAACTCTGTTAGACTGGAAGCAGGAGGGAGGCATCACAAGCTCGCGGGTAGAAGGATACCTAAATACGGCATGGGGGACGCACATGCAGGTCTTCACAGACGGGTCTAAGGACCCAGTTAGCCAAAGGGCAGGGTGTGGAATCTACCTGGTGGGGCCCCAAGTCCAGCAAGGCTTGCGAGTCACAGACGGAGCATCTGTTTTTGCCACAGAGCTAATGGCAATCATTTGGGCACTCTGGTGGATTGAACAAGTTAAACCAAGCAAAGTCATAATCTGCTCTGACTCAGCTGCCGCCTTGATGGCCTTGAGGAGTGGGTCATCTAGAGCTAGAGCCGACCTGGTGAATGAGGCCATGATAAGCATGTATAGGTCACAGAAAGTGGGGGTCGATATAGGCTTCCTTTGGGTCCCAGGGCATGCAGGGGTAGAGGGGAACGAAATAGCTGACAAGTTGGCCAGAATGTCACTCAAGAGGCAGCACATAGATGTGGGAATCCTGCTGGGCAAACCTGAGTTCTACTGTTCCATAAAGGAGGGGCTTGAGAAACAGTGGCAAGAGGAGTGGAATAATGAAGAGAGAAGGAGGCTGTATTTCTCAGCGCAGGCATCTGTCAAAAGGGGGAGCGTGTGCACGGAAGGTGACAGAAGAGATTCAGTCAAACTGACTCGGCTAAGACTTGGGCACTGCGGGCTAGCCAGTTGCCTGAGAGTAGTGGGAAAACACCCGGATGGCCTGTGTGAATGTGGAAGAGCAGAGACTGTTGTCCACGTCCTATTTGAGTGTGAGAAATACAGGACAGAAAGAGCTCAGCTATGTGAGGAACTAGCCAATATTGGGATACCCACTGTGGAGTACAAGTCCCTGTTCAGCCGGGGAAAGGAGCAGCATGCTGTGAAGAGAAGTGTCCTGTCCTTCCTCCACAAGACAGACCTCTATAAGCAGGGGTGCACATAACTGGTGCGCCAGTGCGCATGCGTCGCCAAAATGCATGCTGCGCGGCAGATCAGCGGCATGAAGGCGCTTTTGCGCACCAACAGCTGGGTCCAAGAAGCAAGCCCCACCAAGTAAGTAACTATTTGCCGTCCCCAAATAAGTAATCCATCACGACGACCACGGCGACTCCCCTCACAAAAACATTCGGAAAGTATTGTAACTCGTACTTTCATTCCGCGTATCGCGTATCGCATATCGCATGGTTATCACGGTTATCACGCCGACACGTGAAAATTCAGTCCCGAACGACTCGTCGCTAAAAGGAAAAACAACACCAAGGGACTTCACGTTTCTTTTCTCTGAAGCTTTCAAACGTTCAGACGTTTGTTTTACAGCTTCATTATCGCACCTCGACCCCTGACCCAGGGAATATGGTTGGGAATTCTATTAGAAAAAATGAAAAAAAGACTTTGTTGCACAATCAAAATAATGAGCTATTTAAAGTGATGGCCTGCCCTACAACATCCTCTACCATGGTTGAAATTGAGGACAGTATTAACAGCAGTCAAGAGAGTAGTGATGATGATGATTAAGCGTGTAGCATAAATAAATACTTAGGCTGTAACTTTTTGTTGAAAAGTTGATTTCAGTGTTTACAGAACAGAGCAGTGCTTAAAGAGATGTCAGTTGATTTCATTGTGTTTAAAGAACAGACATTCAGTTAGTGCTTAAAGAGATGTCAGTTGATTTCATTGTGTTTAAAGGAGTCTGACAGACTTTCATGCTTAAAGAGCAGTCATTTGATTTTGCATTTGTTTATTTTGTTTTGCACACAATCATTTGTTCGTTCATCTTTATTTATGAATAAATGTCGTTTTGCTAATATAAGTTATCCATGTATCCCTTTTTCATCCATCCTGTGGGACGGGTCGTGACTCGCGAGCTCGGGGAGCACCAAGCAGCATCCCTAGGTGCTCCTCTGAGCACTGGCCCCAAAAAGTTATGTGCGTCTATGTGTGTCTATAAGAGGATATAGAGTGCAGAGCGGAGTATCACTCTGAACTGTAGAGGGCAGTAATGCGCGAAAGCGTCTACACTGCCGGAAATTCGAGAAGAAGAAGAAGAAGAAGAACCTGTGCATGCAGTACAATTTGAGACGTTGGACCCGAAAACACGTCACGACTTAACAAGCGGATTGACCCTCAAGGTAAATCTGTACAAGGTAAGCTGAAGAAGGAGCTAAACACCACATGTTTCTAAATGCAATTTGCTTGACGTTTGTAAAAGAAAAACTCGAAACAAGAATAAAGTCACCTGGTAAAGTGTCTGTTCCTTCAGGTCAGGAGATGATGGCACCGATCATGTCCGCGGTCACGCGTGCAGAGACGAAGCAGCATCCAGACCTGTTCAATGTCACTAAGAGAAAACTCGTCTGCAAGTTGGTGGTCTTGGAGAACGCCAGGACCACACTGGAAAGACAGCTCCAGGAACTCTCTCAAAAGGTAAGTTAGGGCTAAAAGAGTAAAAAAAATATAATAGGCTACAGGCTATTTGCTTGCATGGCAATCTGTGGTGGACTAGCCGGTGGCTGCAGCAGTTGGCTCGTTAGATCTGTTCCGTGTATGCACCGGGAAGGGTGGACTACTAGATGCCTACCTAATAATAATGTCTGTGTGTTATAACCAACGAGGTAGATTAGCAAAACGTAACTTAATGGTGCACGTAAACCTCTGTCATGCATTCAGGCTTTGCTACCTGTTACTTTTTTTTTTCTTTTCCCTGTACTGCAGGTAAACGTGGAGGTTCAAGGCTTTCTGGACTTACCTCACCCTGCCAATGGACAGGACTGTGACATCATTCTGGGAGCCGTAGAGGCCAAATGCAATGCAGTGGAGCACCTTTTGTCTACATTCAAAAACCTAATGACTTGTAAGAGAGTTTTGTGTGTTTGTACCTTGTAGCCAAGTGTATTAACTTGTGCATGAGCATTCGGATATGTGGTGAATGTGAATGCTTTTCTCTTTCCTCAATTGTATTTTTACAGATCCACAAAACGGTGTCAAAAGCCCTGCAGAGGCCACAAAATCCACAATTCAGCCAGAACTGTCCAGAGACAAAAGTATCATGACGTCAGATGTTCTGAAATTTGGGCCGATGTTACAGAACGTTGTTCTGGCCGGATCCATAAGAAAAGCAGTGCAGATGGTTGGATCAATGCTGTCCCTCCGTCAACTGAACCTTTTGGTTACCTCGCAAGATGCCGTTAAACATGTTGAAAATGAAGAAAAAAAAAAAGAAAAAAAAAAACATGTTGAAAATGATGTTTTCATCTGCAACATCTCATCCAGCCAAAACACCGTTTTAGAGGCACCCAGCTCATCCTGTCCGGATCTGACCAAGAACAAGGAAGCAAATGATGTTATTATTTGTGAGGAGAAAACACAGCAAAATACAGTGGTGAAGCCTCAACAAAACAACACCAAAAGTCTGCCTCAAAATGAGCTCAGAGTGATGAGTAACCCTATCCCCGGGAGAACACCAATGTCTCCACTCACTCTGAGTCTGGAACTTGGAAGTGATATACAAGTGCTGCAACACCCAAAGCAAACCTCCTCTCAGCTCGTGCAGTTCCTCAGAGAACAGCACAGCAAAATCCAAAGGCCCCAGGTTACAGAGGAAGACCCGAAGCTGGATGTCAACAACAGTCACCCTCAGAGTGTTCAGAACTCTCGAAAAAATGTTAGTATTCCGGAGTTCCAGATCCAGAGGTTTGCGGAGATGCCGGTGGTGGTGACCCACATGACCAGTCCTGGGAACTTCTACATCCAGCATGCAGACTCCAACCTGCAGCAGAAGTTAGTCATCACAGAGTAAGTCATAGATTACATGATTACAAAAAATTAAGTACATTTGTGTCCCCCAGTGGCTCCTTTCAAAATTGTTTGATTGTCTCATATAGAAGCTGGAAAGGAATGATTTCTTATGCTGAGCTGAAGAGCATACCAGACATTGGGACCCTCGTGATGGGCTGGTTCCCCCAACAAAAGCAGTGGTGCCGTGCCCAAGTGGTCAAGATATGTGGGATGAGTGGAGGTGTTATTACATATTATTTTTTTACAATGCTCCCACTAATGTTAACCACTAGATGGTAGTATGTCACAATGATTGGTATCGACAATAGCCCTGGACACTGAGAATAATTGTACACTGTAGGCCGCTTAAAACAACTGTAATGCTTATGGTATTTATACCTACTGAAACTCTACTTCCATCTCTGATAAAATGTATGAAGGATATGTTTCTCTCTTATCTTTAAGACAACAATCCCTCTGACAGTACTGATGGCATGGCTAACATTGTGGTGGAGGTGAGGAGGCTGGACTATGGAGACACTGCCTGTATCTCTCTCTGTAATGTCAAGGAGCTCAGCACAGAGATGACCACCCTTCCTCTCCAGGCCATACAGGTCTCTCTGGTCAACGTGAGTTGCTCTGTAGTGGCAGAACATGTTGTTGTTGTTGTTGCTGATATTGTATCTGTCATACTGTTAGCTATACCCCAACCTTTTCAAAACTATAACCATAAATGAAGTCCACGATGTTAATATGTTTTCTCAAGGGTCTCGTACAAAGATTTTTTTATTTTTATTTTTTATTATCTCAATGAGACTAATCCGGATACATTCAGCATATTTCCTTATGATTATCACACTGTTTTCTTTGAAGAGGGTTGATGAATCATTAATCGTATCACAATGCCAACATGATCTGTCGTCCGTCCCCCCGTCCCCCCAGGTGACTCCGGTGGACGGTAAGGACTGGTCCCAGGAAGCAGTGGGTTGGTTCACCAACATGGTGGACAACAGGATTCTTTATGCCAGGCTGTACCCAAAGGCGGACAAAGTAATGGTCGAGCTATTCTTGGAGAGAGGAAAGATGGGAGCAATGAGGTAGTTGTTTTCTGAATCACCGTGATTATATGCATCACTTCATTTCAAGTTCAGTTCATTTGTGGATTCAAATGATTGGTAGTTTTGTTTTTCTGTAAATGTTTAATGAATGTAATGTGTCCATTTTAGGAGAGGTGACTCCCTGTCTCTGAGACTGGCTAAGAATGGACACGCAAAGCATAACAAACTGAGAAATGTGGGCATAAAACTAAGTAGGTGCCATTTCTGCTTTTTGTTTATTCTGCATTTGACCGTCAGAGGGTAGCCTCTGTAAGAAACCAGAACACTCATTCGATCCTCCCTGTGTTCCTTCAGGTCATGCCCAGGAACGAACCAGAAAACAGGAGTCTGCCTGGGAGAAGTATCTAATTTCAAAAATCACCCGTAGAAACTGGTCCTATCACCCGTAGAAACTGGTCCTATTTGAGATGCTACGTTCCAAGTGATATTTCGCAAGTCTCTCCCATCTGTTGATTGTTTTGGGGAGACACCCTGTTAGAGTTCTCCAATAGTGCATCCAGAAGCGGTGTGGTTTCCAATGCGATGGGAAAGAATGTTGTTTTATCTTGTCGTTTGTTTGGTTTTTGGGAGTTGTGTTTTTTCATGGATGTTTTTTCATGGATGTTGTGTGAATTCGCTGTTATTCAATGTCATACATACCTGTTTAGCCATTACCATACTATAGAACAGTGCATTTCTGTTTTCCAGAGAGAGAATTCAGCTTTAAAATGATTAAAAGGGTTTTTCTTTATGCAAGATCTTTGTACTGACTACTAATATTCTCTAAGGGCAATGGATATGTCATTGATTGAAATGACCACCAATATACATATGCTGGCATTAAATGCACAATCCATCTGGGATTCATTTCGATTCGTGATAACCATCAATAGGAAAACCTAGGATACTCAAGGGATATGATTTAAAAGATTACCCATGTTAGTCCCTAGTAGTGGTGATTTGGAATCACCCTAGAGACCCTATGGTGGTGGGCCAGTGTCAGTAAACCCTGGCCGTCACGCTAGAAAGTGGATTCAAACTATTTAGAAATTGGTGCACATGAACAATCGATTGGATGTGCGTATGAAGTGCAGTGTTTTAAACATACAATCATACAAACATACAACACATTGGGGGTCACAGGAAATTATTGATGTCAATTTGGTGTCTTTTAGACAAAGACATTTGGGAACCCCAGGAAATCTAAAGTGATAGAACAGTCTAGACGCCTACTTTCCTGCAGGGATTAAATCTTGTATCCCTCGCGCATGTGCCATTTTTTGTCTATATTTACAAGCTTGGTGTCTGGACCGACCGTCACCCCTACAGTACATTTTTACACATCCATGCATGTGCAAAGATAACTTATTGGTGTGCAGTGTAAATATATAGCCTACATTTCTCTCAAGGGCGACTTGGGCATGACAAATCTTGTGGACCGGTCTCCGGTTACATTTCCCCCGACCTGGAGATTGCGCAGTGAGTCTGTACAGTTTCTGTTGAGTCTCAAGGAGCGAGCGTCAAAATAATGCCTGTGCAAGCAGGACTGAACTAAGTGAGTTCCCGAAGTTGGGGTGCAGGATGTCCCGTTAAGGAACACATAACGGATCAGAGGAGGCTGGTAGGACTTCAGCGCAGCGCGCACGGCACTTATCCCATACCGATTACCTACATAGCGGGTTGTTTTCGGGGGCAAATATGAGGCGCGACACGATCTTTAGTGTTCGACACGTTGTCCTCAAAGTGTTTTTGCTACAGTTCATCGCTTTTCTGAAAGTATGTAGGTCAATAACCTATCGTCACCATATTTCCGCAGTTTTGCGTTGTTTATTATTATTATTATTATTCACCAAGAACATGCTAGATGTCTCACAAGAAAGGGACATTGGAGCAAACACATCTGTGTGTGTGTAAAACGTGCGTAATGGTGCACCTCAGGGAATCGTCTGAGCCCACTGTGGACTCCACGAAGGTGTGTTTTATCGAGACATACTTGGAACTCCCACGTCCCTGGGAACAATATAATTTCGAGACAGGTCTTGGTCTTCGAAATGGCATACATAAGACGTGCTGGAGGTCAAGGGGAAGGTTATAGGAAGCAGATTTACATATTAAGAAGCATTTTTGGCAATGTAACCTATAGGGACTGGGTTGAAATCTTATGAACAACCTCTAAGCAGCAGGCAACAGGTAATAATGCCAGTCAGTGTATATTCACACTCTTATGCTAAACAATAGGAGTTAGTGAACAGAACCTCCACATGAAGAAAACACAGAGAAAAGATTTGTTTTTATCATACTTTATTTCATAGGGGAACCACAGGTACTTTTAAAAGAAGGTTAAACAGCGCTGTACATACGGGAGCAGTATTCACAGACATGATAGCCATGTCTTCTCCCTTTAAATACTATTATTTATTCTCTATAATTTCATGATACAATGATACAATAAAAGCTTGTGTAACTGGTCCTGCAGCTTTTTTGTTGATATGTTGATGTTTGAGGATGACGTTGTTGGGATTTTATTTATTTCTTTTCCAAAAAAGGAAAATAAAAGAGTAATAATCAAACATGTGACAGGCACTGACTGCCAGCCTGCAATGCTGTATGATGACTCCCAATTCACTCACACAATAGAGAAAGATAGAGAGACAGAAAGAAAGAAAGAGAGAAAAGAGAGAGAGATACAAGTTCCATGGTCTTATTGAGTGGTCATGTTTGGAGAAGGGCGTCAGTTCATGGTAAGGTGCTGAGAACTTGAGTCCCGGCAACCTTCTCTTCCTCTGCCCGACCCTTGACGCCCCCCCTATCCCTCACTTCCAGAGCTGTGTGCTGAGGGTCTGGCCGGAGGGAGCTGCGGCCCAGCCCCCCATGGCCGAGGCGGGCTGACCGAAGGCCATTTGCCCCCCAGCACCGTTCAGAGCCATCCCTGACATCTGCTGGTTCATCTGAGAAAAGGACAGAGATGGGGAGGAGTGTGAGACAAACACTTCAAGGAACTAGGGGTCCAGCCCAGACACAATCCCTGGCACCCCCTGGTTCCCCCTTTTCTTGGACTCTGCTAATCTCCCTTCCTGAAGAGTGAAGAGACCCAGCAAGCCCAGTCAGTCAGTCAACCTGCTAGGCCTTGGTAAGAGCAGTCAGTCAGTCAACCTGCTAGGCCTTGGTAAGAGCAGTCAGTCAGTCAGTCAACCTGCTAGGCCTTGGTAAGAGCAGTCAGTCAGTCAGTCAGTCAGTCAACCTGCTAGGCCTTGGTAAGACCAGTCAGTCAGTCAGTCAACCTGCTAGGCCTTGATGAGCCCAGTCAGTCAGTCAGTCAGTCAGTCAGTTTGAATAAGAAAGAATACACACTTACGCAACAACAACCCGCCTTCCTCCTCCGGTCCCACCTAAGAAAACCCCTATGCTCGGTCCATGTCCATAAACCTCCCTTTTATAGTCAGTCTACTGATCTCATACATAACAATACCCACTCCTGGAGCTCCATAAATCCCACTGCAAAACTCATAGTCATGCTACCATATCTCACTCATAACACAAGACAACAAAACTCACTAGTGCAAGTAAAAGTGCAAACCATCAATATGCCCGATATTCTGCAATGAGGACGTGACTTTGAGAGAGAGAGAGAGAGACAGAGACAGAGACAGTCCATCCATACCTGTCCCATGTTCCACTGGCCCTGCTGCCCGGGCTGAATGGCGTACATGCCCTGAGCTGGCACCATGCCCGCGGGCATAGCACCCCCCTGTGGTCCCATCATCCTGGGGGCCATGCCCATCACTCCAGCCGCCGGCGCGTTCCCCATGAAGCCGTTGGGCATCGTCATGCCCACCATCATGCCCGTGTTGGGCCCCATCATGGTGGCGCCGCTCTGAGCCATCATGGCGCCCATGACTGTGGTGGGGGGCATGGCCGTGCCCATGCCGGGGAAGGCCTGGTAGCCGGCGGGGGCTTGGACAGGAAACTGCATCTGGGAGGGGCCCATGAACATCCCGGCTGGGGGGGCGGGGGAGAGAAGAGAGACACACGGGTGGGTAACGCTGCAAACGTTCGTCTCTGTCAAAGGAGCATTCTCTATCCACCTTGAGTGTTTTCCATGGTTGGTTGGTAGTTGATACACAAATAACTTGTGTAGTGTGTGTGTGTGTGTGTGTGTGTGTGTGTTAGAGAGTCTGTATGTAGTTCAGAGCTATTGGTGAGCAGAAGAGGGCCTCTGTGTGTGTGTGCGTGTGTGTGTCTGTATCCATGTGTATGCACATGTTCTCGCTCGTGTTCCATGCATATCTCTTTACCTGCTGGAGCTTGCTGTTGCATGCTGCTCATACTGCTGGTGCCGTAGAGGGACAAGATGGAGTCCTTGGAGAGAGGTTTCTTGGCTGTGTCCTCTCCCTTATTGCTGCCGCCACCACCACCACCACTCTCACTGAAGAGGTCCAGGTCCCCCTGGCCAGACCCAGAGCCCACAGCTGGAGCTGCTGCTGCTGCGGTCGGGGTGCTGGCAGGGACACTGGAGCCAGCCTGGATACATTTGGTTAGATTTGATTTGACTTGATTTGGGATAAGAAAAACAAACAAGCATCATCAAGACGCATCTGATCCCTGAGGATATATACTAAATATAAATTAATTAATTAAAAAATACTAAAAAGAGAGGGTATGAATGCCAGAGTGGGGTACAATTTGTTTCTTAAATTCAATAAGGAAAAAAAGCAACACTATCAAATAGAACATGAATATGCTCACAGAACTGATCTATCCTTTAAAGTACAACACGAAAGCTGTCTTTCAAACCTTGAATTGTGCTGACACAGGTGTGGCTGTGTCACAATCCTTTAAAAAATGCCAACATGAATGCATATACAGGGTTTTTCCTGCATTGAAAAGGCTTAGGTGTCCCGCCTAAGGCTTTTTATCACCCCGCCTAAGCCTTCTAGGAGAAATCACGCAGGAAAAAAACTGTAGAAAATAGTCCATACACATGTATTGCTGCAATTCGGTCATCCCAGCAGCAGGTGCAGCTAGACTATCGTTACATTATAGAAACAATACCCGTGGAAGACTCATTTGAGCGGAGCCATTTACCCATTTAAATAGTCTGGCTGGTTTTGGATACTGCATCATTACGAAGGTCACAAAATAACGTTTTAATTCTAATTCTAATAATTAAATGGATTCCAAAAAAATCCTGCGCACGTACTTCAGTTACACTTCTAGGCCCTAAGCCTTATTTTGAGCCAGGAAAAACCCTGGTATGGTAATGTGATGATCTCATGCTTTCAAGCAGTGTGTGTGCACAATAGTACAGTAGCAACGGTGGAACTGGAGAGTCAAGGTACGGGGTTACCTGAGAGAACTGAGCTGTGGAAGCGGGGAGGGGGTTGGACACCATGGGGCCAAAGATATCCAGGTCATCACTGCTCTGAGCGCTGCTAGCGGCGCCACTGTTAGCTGAGGCGGCTGCTGGAGCATCTAGAATAAAGAGAGAGGAAGGAAAAACACGACAGGTGAAAAACTGGTTATACCGGGTTTGGGGGGGGGGGCAGGTTGTTAGTACACACGATACAGGTGTATTATTTGTTATTCGGACTGACTGCCTGGTCTTACCAAGGCTTAGCAGGTTGACTGACTGACTGACCGACTGACGGACCAAGGCCTAGCAGGTTGACTGACTGACTGACTGACTGACTGACTAAGGCCTAGCAGGTTGACTGACTGACTGACTGGTCTTACCAAGGCCTAGCAGGTTGACTGACTGACTGGTCTTACCAAGGCCTAGCAGGTTGACTGAAGGTTCTGAGGGCTTCACTGGGCTGGCTTTGGGGCTTGCCGGGTCTCTTCACTCTTCAGGAAGGGAGATTAGCAGAGTCCAAGAAAAGGGAACCACAAACAATGAAGTATTAGTTACAGACAACAGCACGTTGATGTCCATAGGACGTCATAAGTAGAGGCCTATTAAAATCGTCAGGTCTGTACATACACAGACATTTGTTTTGTATATTAAATACTAGTGACAGCTCCTCCCAATGCTCATTTAGATTACATTCTTAGTTATTCTTCTATATTTTAGAGTGCTGGTAGGCTATAGCATTTACTTATGAGCCCCTCCTACTCCCAACCAGCTAAAACCAAACAAGCCTGGGGGTGTTGACAGGCGGGTGGGCAGTTGGCTAATCTGTCTAACTTTTCAGTGGTAGAAAGCAGGTTTTCTTATCATTCTTTTCTTACCATGTCGTCTATGGTGTGTATGTGTTTATTCTTGGTCATGCTGTACTGTTTCTTGTAGTTTGTGTTTGTTTGTTATGAAGGAAAAACATACAGGGCATATTCAGTCCATAAAGACTTTGTATGTATGTCCAATAAACACATTTCAAACACAAACTTTTCAGTGGTGCTACTCCATGAATTTGAATTCCAGCCAAAACACCGTTTTAGAGGCACCCAGCTCATCCTGTCCGGATCTGACCAAGAACAAGGAAGCAAATGATGTTATTATTTGTGAGGAGAAAACACAGCAAAATACAGTGGTGAAGCCTCAACAAAACAACACCAAAAGTCTGCCTCAAAATGAGCTCAGAGTGATGAGTCACCCTATCCCTGGGAGAACACCAATGTCTCCACTCACTCTGAGTCTGGAACTTGGAAGTGATATACAAGTGCTGCAACACCCAAAGCAAACCTCCTCTCAGCTTGTGCAGTTCCTCAGAGAACATGAAAAGAAGAAGTATTGTGACAAGGAGATCACCTTGTTTGCCATGAGAAACTACATGCAGTTTCATACCCAGAGTTGTTTACCGACACACGTTTTAAAGAAGGAGCTGTTCACAGACATGGATAATCAAGCCCCTGTCTTCAAGGTAAAGCAAGTCGAGGGAGGTGGTTCCCCAATCTACAGCTATATGCTTGCCACCAAGACTGAGCTGTGGGATGCTGGGAGCGTCTTCACAGAGGTGAGACACAGTCCTTCAGAAATGAGCGCCTCAGAAAAGGAACAGGAGACTCATTTTAACATCTCCACTTCGAATCCCCAGCACAGCAAAATCCAAAGGCCCCAGGTTACAGAGGAAGACCCGAAGCTGGATGTCAACAACAGTCACCCTCAGAGTGTTCAGAACTCTCGAAAAAATGTTAGTATTCCGGAGTTCCAGATCCAGAGGTTTGCGGAGATGCCGGTGGTGGTGACCCACATGACCAGTCCTGGGAACTTCTACATCCAGCATGCAGACTCCAACCTGCAGCAGAAGTTAGTCATCACAGAGTAAGTCATAGATTACATGATTACAAAAAATTAAGTACATTTGTGTCCCCCAGTGGCTCCTTTCAAAATTGTTTGATTGTCTCATATAGAAGCTGGAAAGGAATGATTTCTTATGCTGAGCTGAAGAGCATACCAGACATTGGGACCCTCGTGATGGGCTGGCTCCCCCAACAAAAGCAGTGGTGCCGTGCCCAAGTGGTCAAGATATGTGGGATGAGTGGAGGTGTTATTACATTTTTTTTTTTTACAATGCTCCCACTAGATGGTAGTATGTCACAATGATTGGTATCGACAATAGCCCTGGACACTGAGAATAATTGTACACTGTAGGCCGCTTAAAACAACTGTAATGCTTATGGTATTTATACCTACTGAAACTCTACTTCCATCTCTGATAAAATGTATGAAGGATATGTTTCTCTCTTATCTTTAAGACAACAATCCCTCTGACAGTACTGATGGCATGGCTAACATTGTGGTGGAGGTGAGGAGGCTGGACTATGGAGACACTGCCTGTATCTCTCTCTGTAATGTCAAGGAGCTCAGCACAGAGATGACCACCCTTCCTCTCCAGGCCATACAGGTCTCTCTGGTCAACGTGAGTTGCTCTGTAGTGGCAGAACATGTTGTTGTTGTTGCTGATATTGTATCTGTCATACTGTTAGCTATACCCTAACCTTTTCAAAACTATAACCATAAATGAAGTCCACGATGTTAATATGTTTTCTCAAGGGTCTCGTACAAAGATTTATTGTTTTTGTTTTTTTATCTCAATGAGACTAATCCGGATACGTTCAGCATATTTCCTTATGATTATCACACTGTTTTCTTTGAAGAGGGTTGATGAATCATTAATCGTATCACAATGCCAACATGATCTGTCGTCCGTCCGTCCGTCCGTCCCCCCCCGTCCCCCCAGGTGACTCCGGTGGACGGTAAGGACTGGTCCCAGGAAGCAGTGGGTTGGTTCACCGACATGGTGGACAACAGGATTCTTTATGCCAGGCTGTACCCAAAGGCGGACAAAGTAATGGTCGAGCTATTCTTGGAGAGAGGAAAGATGGGAGCAATGAGGTAGTTGTTTTCTGAATCACCGTGATTACATGCATTACTTCATTTCAAGTTCAGTTCATTTGTGGATTCAAATGATTGGTAGTTTTGTTTTTCTGTAAATGTTTAATGAATGTATGTAATGTGTCCATTTTAGGAGAGGTGACTCCCTGTCTCTGAGACTGGCTCAGAATGGACACGCAAAGCATAACAAACTGAGAAATGTGGGCATAAAACTAAGTAGGTGCCATTTCTGCTTTTTGTTTATTCTGCATTTGACCGTCAGAGGGTAGCCTCTGTAAGAAACCAGAACACTCATTCGATCCTCCCTGTGTTCCTTCAGGTCATGCCCAGGAACAAACCAGAAAACAGGAGTCTGCCTGGGAGAAGTATCTAATTTCACGGATTAGGATGCTACGTTCCAAGTGATATTTCGCAAGTCTCTCCCATCTGTTGATTGGTTTGGGGAGACACCCTGTTAGAGTTCTCCAATAGTGCATCCAGAAGCGGTGTGGTTTCCAATGCGATGGGAAAGAATGTTGTTTTATCTTGTCGTTTGTTTGGTTTTTGGGAGTTGTGTTTTTTCATGGATGTTTTTTCATGGATGTTGTGTGAATTCGCTGTTATTCAATGTCATACATACCTGTTTAGCCATTACCGTACTATAGAACAGTGCATTTCTGTTTTCCAGAGAGAGAATTCAGCTTTAAAATGATTAAAAGGGTTTTTCTTTATGCAAGATCTTTGTACTGACTACTAATATTCTCTAAGGGCAATGGATATGTCATTGATTGAAATGACCACCAATATACATATGCTGGCATTAAATGCACAATCCATCTGGGATTCATTTTGATTCGTGATAACCATCAATAGGAAAACCTAGGATACTCAAGGGATATGATTTAAAAGATTACCCATGTTAGTCCCTAGTAGTGGTGATTTGGAATCACCCTAGAGACCCTATGGTGGTGGGCCAGTGTCAGTAAACCCTGGCCGTCACGCTAGAAAGTGGATTCAAACTATTTAGAAATTGGTGCACATGAACAATCGATTGGATGTGCGTATGAAGTGCAGTGTTTTAAACATACAATCATACAAACATACAACACATTGGGGGTCACAGGAAATTATTGATGTCAATTTGGTGTCTTTTAGACAAAGACATTTGGGAACCCCAGGAAATCTAAAGTGATAGAACAGTCTAGACGCCTACTTTCCTGCAGGGAATTAAATCTTGTATCCCTCGCGCATGTGCCATTTTTTGCCTATATTTACAAGTTGGTGTCTGGACCGACCGTCACCCCTACAGTACATTTTTACACATCCATGCATGTGCAAAGATAACTTATTGGTGTGCAGTGTAAATATATAGCCTACATTTCTCTCAAGGGCGACTTGGGCATGACAAATCTTGTGGACCGGTCTCCGGTTACATTTCCCCCGACCTGGAGATTGCGCAGTGAGTCTGTACAGTTTCTGTTGAGTCTCAAGGAGCGAGCGTCAAAAAAATGCCTGCGCAAGCAGGACTGAACTAAGTGAGTTCCCGAAGTTGGGGTGCAGGATGTTCCGTTAAGGAACACATAACGGATCAGAGGAGGCTGGTAGGACTTCAGCGCAGCGCGCACGGCACTTATCCAATACCGATTACCTACATAGCGGGTTGTTTTCGGGGGCAAATATGAGGCGCGACACGATCTTTAGTGTTCGACACGTTGTCCTCAAAGTGTTTTTGCTACAGTTCATCGCTTTTCTGAAAGTATGTTGGTCAATAACCTATCGTCACCATATTTCCGCAGTTTTGCGTTGTTTATTATTATTATTATTATTCACCAAGAACATGCTAGATGCCTCACAAGAAAGGGACATTGGAGCAAACACATCTGTGTGTGTGTAAAACGTGCGTAATGGTGCACCTCAGGGAATCGTCTGAGCCCACTGTGGACTCCACGAAGGTGTGTTTTATCGAGACATACTTGGAACTCCCACGTCCCTGGGAACAATATAATTTCGAGACAGGTCTTGGTCTTCGAAATGGCATACATAAGACGTGCTGTGAGGTCAAGGGAAGGTTATAGGGAAGCAGATTTACATATTAAGAAGCATTTTTGGCAATGTAACCTATAGGGACTGGGGTTGAAATCTTATGAACAACCTCTAAGCAGCAGGCAACAGGTAATAATGCCAGTCAGTGTATATTCACACTCTTATGCTAAACAATAGGAGTTAGTGAACAGAACCTCCACATGAAGAAAACACAGAGAAAAGATTTGTTTTTATCATACTTTATTTCATAGGGGAACCACAGGTACTTTTAAAAGAAGGTTAAACAGCGCTGTACATACGGGAGCAGTATTCACAGACATGATAGCCATGTCTTCTCCCTTTAAATACTATTATTTATTCTCTATAATTTCATGATACAATGATACAATAAAAGCTTGTGTAACTGGTCCTGCAGCTTTTTTGTTGATATGTTGATGTTTGAGGATGACGTTGTTGGGATTTTATTTATTTCTTTTCCAAAAAAGGAAAATAAAAGAGTAATAATCAAACATGTGACAGGCACTGACTGCCAGCCTGCAATGCTGTATGATGACTCCCAATTCACT